>NC_033632.1:7599337-7694027 GCF_001540865.1 Ananas comosus | reverse complement strand
AGAGAGAGAGAGAGAGAGAGAGAGAGAGAGAGTCGCTATAATACTATCAATAGCACCAACTACTTGATGCTACAAAATTTTCTACCGTTAGATCTACCCGAGAAAATAATGATATTACCTCTTATATTATATTTGAATTTAAATTTTAAAATTTTATATTTAAATTTTGAAATTTGAATATATAATTTTAAATTTCAAAAAATTAAAATTTTTAAATCGCAAATTCAAAAATTCAAAGTTCTAAATTTTAAATTTGTAAATTTTAAAATATCAAATTTTAGATTTAAAATTTTAAAATATCAATTTAAAATTTAGAATGTAAAATCATAAAATTTTAATTTTAAGATAATAAATTATAAATTTTTAAAATTTAAAATTTAAATTTAAATTTTTTAAAATTAAATAGAGGTGGAAATAACCATTCTCACACCTTTTCTTTTTGGTCCGGGCATAAGGAGGATAAGAGATTACCCTTCCTTATTCCCAACCAAATATATAGTAGGAGACCGCTATCATTCTAACCGTATATTATGTAATCCAAAGGCCAAAAATTTAATAGCACCAATGACTTGATATTATTAATAGTATTATAACCTAGTTCTGTCTGTCTGTCTGTCTCTCTCTCTCTCTCTATATATATATATATATATATATTCTCCAATTAATTTGCAATTAAAAGGGAAGGAAATGACAGATGGCAAAGAAAGCCTCATTTCTTATATTACTTTGCAATTTCGCATTGCAGTGATCGACACTATATATTCTTGACGCTACCTTCTTACTTCAGAGTAGGTTTGAAATTAATCTCAGTCTCATGGCCTACAAGTTGAGAATACTAATTAATACTAAACAGTGGTGTTTATTTATTTAATTAGTATTATTACTACAACCACTTGGTAACAACTTCTATATATCTAAATCGTGGGCAAAAAGCTTCTTTGGTTTGAGCTTGATTCAGTGATCGATAAGGTCAAAGCTTCCGTTGGTTTCGAACTTTTGCTTGATTAAGACGGAAGAACAGTATGCATGCCCTACTCTTGAGAAGAGATGAGAATAGAATTTTGTGCACAAGTGATTGAATTGATTTCGTGTTTCGATACAACGTGGAGCCTAACGTCGAATTGTTGTGTAAATTTCTCAATAATATAATTTCTAGCTTGTGTTTTGATTCTACTTCCATATATAGCCATTCCACGGCACTTTCGAAGTGAGGATGCTATTACACGGGAAAATAAATAGGAAAAGTATACCTGTACTCCTATAGGAAGGTGTATATCCTACACCCGTATGATCCAACGGCTATTATTAGATCACTAGCACAGTAGCAGCTAACTTCACTCCCCTTTTTATTTTTTCTTCCTAAAGCTAAACCCTACTACACATCTCTTTCTCTCTCTCTCCCCTACACCTCCTTCTCGGTCCCGCTCGCTCTCTCGGTCCCGCTCGCTCCCTCGCCTCTCTCTTGATCTCGCGCCTCTCNCCGCGTCCAATTTGATCGCAGAATCCACCTTCGCGCTTCTTTCTCTTCCTCTCGTTCTCCCTGTTTCTAGCAGAGCACAACTCCTCTCGCTCCCTCTCGCGCCCTGCCCTCGCTCTCTCTCGCGCCCTGCTCCTGCTCCCGCTCGAGCTCTCCTCTCTCTCTCGGTCGCTCGCTCGCTCGCCTCTCTCTCTTTAGCTCGCTGCCTCGCTCGCTCGCCTCTCTCTCTCACGCTACCGCGCTCGCCTCTCTCTCTCTTTAGCACGCTGGCGCCAAAATTTAGGGCAAAAGAGGGAAAACGTGAGGGGATAAAATGTGGGAGTGAGGTTAACACTGATTTTTTTTTTTTTCAAACCAAGTTTATATCAGCCGTTAGATCAAGGAGTTGTAGGATCTACAACTCTAAATGGGGTGTATGGGTAGCACGACTCAAATAAATATATTTGGAAAAAGAAGTATGGAGACCCCTTCAACTATAGGTAATTTTGAAATAACCCCCTCAACTTTAAACTTTTCAATTGAGACGTCTTAGCTATCATAAATATTTTTTTTTTTTAAATATTAGTCAAAAAAATTAGGCATTTTACGAAATTCATCAAATTTAATAATTCTAATTATTATTATTTAGTGAATAAAATTGAAGCCGAGAGGGTGATTTTTAAATGGCCTAAAATTCAAGGGTCATTAAATTAAATTTCAAGTGTTGCTACATGTACATATATATCATACGAGCTAGGCTGGTATACTATCGGAAGCACGGAGATCTCCGTGCTATCAAGTTGTTTTCAATGATGCGGCTTTCAAATCGACGATCGCCTCCGTTAGACTTGATCTACACTATTAAAAGTATTTGAAAATTAAATTTCATAATTTTTCGACATCATTTGGCTAGTGATCAAAAGGTTCCAAAATTAACAATTTTAAAGGTAGATATGATGCGTTTTTAAGTTCAACGGTGTAGAAGTATTCAAATTAGATGAAAATTTAATAAAAAATTCTACTTTACATCAATAGTAAGACCAATACTTCCGATTTGAAATTTAAATTCTTTATCACTATTTTTTATGAGATTTTCATTTTCAGCCGTTCAATTTTAGACTACTTGTTTGATAGGTAAATGATGCCGAAAAATTATGAAATTTAGTTTTCAAATACTTTCAATAGTGTAGATCAAGTTTAACAGAGGCGATCGTCGATTTGGAAGCCGCATCATTGAAAACAACTTAGTAGCACGGAGGCCTCCGTGCTACTGATAGTATACCAGCCTAGCTCTATATCATACACCCTCTATCAAATTTTTTAATATATTTTAGGATGGGAATATATAAATTTACAGCTCTAGCTAGCTCTTGATAATACAAATAACATTTTACATATTATTCATTCCCCACACCGGGCAACTGAGATGAATAGTAAGCATGTGGTTGGTGATGAACTGGCGCAGACGAGACTCTCACATCATATGTCATGCGGCAACAGTTGTACTGGAACGTGGTGAGGTGAGAAGCGAACAAAAGCAACGACAAGAGAAAGCAAGCATGTGACCTGCCCAAAAGCAGGAAGCTTTTCCCCTCATCCGTCGCTTCTTCTGTTCCTCTCTCTCTCTCTCTCTCTCTCTCTCTCTCTCTCTCTCTCTCTCTACTTAATTTGTTGGCATCTACCAAATTTGAAAAGCGAGCTGCAGGTGGTGCACTCACCCACCCACCCCATGTCTTTAACCTCCACTTCTGTTCAATTTTGGTATATGCAGTCTTTGTTTGAATATAACTACCGGCTTTGTCATAATAATTTTTAAAAATGTTAAATTTAGTAATCTATTTTTTATAAAACTTATTAAATTTTTTTTTAAGAAAAAAATAGCATACTACCCGCTTCGCTTATTTTTTTTAGACATGAATTTAGCTAAAAATATAAAATAATTAGATTTCGAACTTAAAAGCTCGAATACCAACCACCAAATTTTTTGCCACTTGTTTTAAAAACAGTTGATAATTTATTAGAAAATCTAGTCTTACTTTTTCCAAATGAACATCAGTACCAAATTGGATGAATACCGAATGTTCAATGTTTTTATTTTTTTTAAACAAATAGCAAATAACATACTGTTTTTTCTAACTTTTATATAATTTTAAATGGTGAGTCATTTATCACTTTTACATTTTAAAAATTATGACAAAGATGGTCATTTGGAAATACTTTTTTTTTTTTTTTTTTTTTTTCTGACGAAGACAGACACCCTTTAGCACTGCTCTCTTTCTCTACTTTATTCTTGAGAATTATGGTAAATACTGTTAGTCGTTTACCAGTTATAAAAAGTGAATGATTTACTGTCATAATAAATTTTTCAAACCCCACTTACATGGTATTGACATGGTGTGAAGAGGATCGTATTCCAAACAAATTAGTAAAAAAGTTTTCTAGCTACAAATACAGTGCAATTCGAATACATCTGGTTGGAGATTCCACAATTATATTTACATAAAGCTCATTTGGTGGTATGTAGCTGGGAATGAAGCAATTACAAAAAGTGTCACTTTATCCTTCAGCAACATAACTTTCTACATATTTTTTAATTTATACCTGTAAAAAAACATATATAGAACCTCATATTCTGCTCTACATCACAAGTGGTAACAAAATCAACATAAAATTCGATCAATTTTATGAAAATAGAGGACGGGATTCTCAATTCAAAATTAAAATTGCAAACCTTGATCCAAATAGTTAAAAATATTTTCTATCAAAAAGATAATCAACTTGGGTTATTCTAGATACTGTTGATATTATTAAATTTTAAAACGAACTAAATTACTATATAATTATTATCAAAAAAATCTAAGAAATTTAATTTATTTAGCTATTGGCACACTGCTTTTCAATTTTGTCAGTCCTAAATTAGAAAGTGTTTCAAGGAAGATGCTCCACATTCTAGCCAAACTCCATATTTTGAGCGGACACTACAACAAAAACGGTCTATAGCGACACTTTTAAATGTAGGTACATGTCAAAAAAGTGCTGCTAGCTAAAATTACCGACACTTTTAAAAAGTGTTGCTATATGTGGGGTCGCTAGGTATATAGTGACAGTTAAAAAGTGTCGCTATTATCTAAGAGAGTGCTGCTAATTTACCAACACTTATTTAAACATTTAGCAACCGCCGAAACTCTATCTCGTTGGCTGCGGTGGCGGAGGAGGACGACAAGAAAGGCTATTCGTCTAGAATTTCAGTGGATTGAGTGAAGAGAGAAGAAAAGATGGCAATTGATTTTTCTTTTTTTTTTCTTTTCTGTTTGTAATCGGGCCAAATGGACTGGGTGTGGTGGGTTGATTAGAGTAATCTTTTATTTTTGGTTGGATTGGGCTTTATATTTAGGATTAGCAGATGTTTTTTAAGTTTCAGTATAAAATGAGATATTCTACTAAAAAGTGTCCGCAAATGTGTCCCTATAACCTATATTCTGTTGTAGTAGGGAGTAGAAACTACGAGCAAAAACACAATAGGAGTATCGGCTGCTTGCATTCAACAACATTTGCAAATGCAACCTAATGAAAAAGCTCAAAAATTATACTTTATTTGTTATCTAGTTGCATATATCTATATATATATAATACAATAGATTAGCGTTATAGGACACATGTTTGGGACACTTTTGATACAGTGTCCCATTTATTCTAAAATTAAAAAACATCTCTAATGCCTAAATATAAAGCCCAATCCAACCAAAAATAAAAGATTACTTCTAATCACCCACCACACCAGTCCATTTGGCCGATTACAAACAGAAAAGAAAAAAAAAAAAGAAAAATCAATTACCATCTTTTCTTCTCTCTTCACTCAATCCACTGAAATTCTAGACGAAAAGCCTTTCCTGTCGTCCTCCTCCGCCATCGCAGCCAACGAGATAGAGTTTCGGCAATTGCTAAATGCTCAAATAAGTGTTGGTAAATTAGCAGCACTCTTTTAGGTTATAGCGACACTCTTTAACTGTCACTATATACCTAGCGACCCCACATATAGCAACACTTTTTAAAAGTGTCGGTAATTTTAGCTAGCAGCACTTTTTTGACATATACCTATACTTAAACGTGTCACTATAGACCGTTTTTGTTGTAGTGAATTGCAGTTACCTACGTACGGATCATGAAGATCCAACCACCATGTTTCGACCTACATCCAAAGCGGATGTAATTAAAAATGCAAAAGTTATTGAAAATAATTTTTACCCAAGGATAATCCCACATTACCTCTCTAATAATTTTTTGTAAAAAAGAAAAATCTATCATTTGAGGTAATTTCGCCATCTCACAAATAAAATAACTATAAAATTTGCTAATTCAATTTTCAACTATATTGAACCAAATAAAATATTTGTAAGTATATGAGATTGTACAGGTTGATGTATGATCCCACTTTGTTCGAGTAGGAAAAGCCTTACCCGTTCGGCGGGTCTGTTGCACGTGCGCCAGTGGGCCTAATTGGCGATCTCGAAGCATGACAGGTAAGAGTGGTATCAGGAATTAGGAAAAGTTTCTAGGTGTTTTTGGGTGAAACATAAGCCTTAGGATGACTCAAAGGATTTAGGATGTGATTGAGCGTAAATTTTGACGAAAGTAAATAATTGAGTCTTGTAGTGTTCCCAAATGGAATGTTGGCGACTGATCGACGGAGATAATCTTTTCATTCTTTGGGCGATTATGTTCGGTGGTTTACAACGTAATGTCGAGAATGAGAGGGAGTGTTCCTCAAAAACTTTTGTTTAATTAGGTCAACTTTGGTGTGCGACAGATCAAATTCGATCATCAGGTCGCCTAGGTACACACGTGATATTCCTCGAGTAATATTGATAAATTACCTGATGGTCGTCGTGGAGGACTAAATAGCCCTCTGATGTTGCGATTTGAATATCACTAATATGGCATGAGGCTTCTCCTTATGGCCAAGGTGTGAGACCTGTAGAAGCACACGTGGGCCCTGACTTGGTGTCAGGACTAACAGTTGTAGAGTTCTGAAAATTTCCAACATGGTGGATGTTGGCGCGTTAGCCCTGGCTATGATGGATGATGGATGCAGAAGCATGGCCCCTAAGTAGAGATGTCAAAGGGTCGGATTCGGGGCGGATTTTTAAAAATCCGAACCCGAACCTGACTCCAAACCCAAGACCCGAACCCGAACCCGACGGATTTTAAAAATCCATATCCAAACTCGAACCCGGCCAAAAATCCGAAACACGAACCCGAACCCGAACCCGAAAATTTGAACCCGAAACACTTATTTCTCTTTTCAATATTTCAAAATATATTATATTAAATCTAAATTTTAAAATACAAATTCAAATATAACATCAAATTTTTATATATATATTATATATAATACAAAATAAATTCGGATTCGGGTCGGGTTCGGGTTCGGGTCGGGTACAATCAAAATCCATATCCGAATCCATATCCGTCGGGTTTCTATTTTTTATATCCATATCCAAATCCATATCCATATCCATCGGATATATCCGTTTCATTCGGGTTCAGGTTCGGATAAAATTTCGGGTATCCATACCCATTGACATCCCTACCCCTAAGGCAATGGTTTAAGTCGGACCAAACTATAGTCGGTCAACTGGGTTGAGGTAGCCGAGTGGAAGTTGTTGGAAGTAAAGCCAAATTGATAAAGACTTTTCCCCATAGTTCCCTTCGCCTAATTGGTTAATAGGTAGGTTAAGTGCCTAGAGCAAAAGTGGGTAGGCATAATATCATAGAGATGATAGTCTCATTCTTCTAAGGTGGGGGAAAGCTATGTGGCTCATGGAAACGTACTGGTCTAAGTTAATGATCAAGCAATATTCGAGGTGCATATTGACACCTCGAACTTTGCTATCGATGGTGTCCTCATGCATGAGCCTATGAGAGCCGCAAGCTCAATGACACTGAGCGGCAGTACACAGTGCAGGAGAAGAAGATGACCGCCGTAGTGCACTGCCTCAGGACTTGGCGGCACTATCTCCTTGGAAGCAAGTTTGTTGTGCGGACGGATAATATCGCAATGAGCTACTTCCTCACTCAAAAGAAGTTGTCACCCAAGCAGGCGAGATGGCAGGACTTCTTGGCGGAGTTTGACATGGAGCTCATGTACAAACCCGTGAAAGAGAACCATGTGGCTGATGTACTCAGCTGCAAAGTAGAGTTGGCAGCAGTGTGCCGGCTTCAAGGCGTGATAAGGGAGTGAATCTGTGAAGGGACTTGCGAAGACCCTATGGCCCAAGGACTCGTGCGACTCATCGAGAAAGGCAAGACACAGCAGTTTTGGCTTAGTGATCGTGTCTACGTGCCTAGGTGGGGCAATCTTCATCGAGAGCTCATGGAGGAGTATCATGACTCCAATTGGGTTGGACATTCGGGGCAGAAGCGGACCCTGGTGCTACTCGAGGCCGCCTACTATTGGCCTCGCATGCACGACGACGTGGAGACGTACGTGAGGACCTGTCTTGTGTGCCAATAGGACAAGGTAGGGCACTAGAAGCTAAGGGGCCTCCTCGAGCCCTTGCCTACACCAACGCATCCATAGGAGAGTGTCTCCATGAACTTTATCTCCGCCTTGCCCAAGGTGGCGGCGTTAGGGTCCATCCTCGTGGTGGTGGATCGATTCTCCAAGTACGGGACCTTCATAGCGGCACCAGCGAATTGCACAGCAGAAGAAGCGACGCGGCTCTTTGTCAGCAATGTGGCAAAACTCTAGGGCATCTACGAAAGCATTGTGAGTAATCGCGACCCTAGGTTCACGAGCAAGTTCTGGACGGAAGTGTTTCGGATCTTAAGGTCGGAGTTGCTCTTCTCCACTAGCTTCCACCCGCAGATGAATAGTCAGACGAAGTTGGTGAACACCTTGTTGGAGGAGTGCTTTGGACACTATGTCAGTGCCAACCAGAAGGACTGGGTGCATTCCTTGGACGTTGCCCAGTTCTCTTACAATCTGCGGCGGAGCGAGTCAACAAACCTTAGCCCATTCGAGTTGGCAATGGAAAAGCAGCCATTCACTCCATATTCCGCTGCTGCGGGCGAGCAGGGCCACAGCTCCATGGCCCTCCAATTCACCTCCAATTTGCAGGAGAAGGGGGACATTGTGAGGGCCTACCTTGAGAAGGCGGTCCACCGAATGAAGAAGTGGGCCGAGGCAAAGCGATGACTTTTAGAGTTTGTTGAGGGAGACCGAGTCCTGGTCAAGTTGCAACCGCAACAATTAAGGCCTTTTGCAAAGTGCACCATGGGCTTTTGCGAAAGTACGAGGGATCTTTCACCATTATGAAGAAGGCGGGCAAGGCAGCCTACAAACCAACCTGAAAATTCATCATGTTTTTCATGCTAGTTGCCTACAACCTTACCATGAAGACACTGAGGACCCGAGCCAAGGTGTGTCGCAGAGCGCTCCCGCCACTATGACCATTGCCATCGACAAGGAGGTCGAAACCTTGCTGGACACTCACACCATTCGTCGACGCGGCATCCCTCGGAGCATCGAGTACCTTGTCAAGTGAAAGAACCTCCCACATGGCGAAACAAGCTGGGAGAAGGCTGACACTCTTTGGAAGTATTATAAGCCAATTGATGACTTCCAACACTAGCGTGCGACAAGGGCGTCTGCACATTAGGTGGGAGAGGTTGTTAGGACTTAGAAATTTTATCCAAGATTCTCCTTTGCAATCACTCAAACTTCAAAGTGGATATATGTCGGAGGTTTTGCCCAAGTCTTCTAGAAGCATCTCTACGGATCTCGGGACTGATGGAGCGGGGACTGAGAAGTCTCTTAGAGTTTCTATGCTGCTAGAAGGTGTATTTATTAGGACTCTTGGGAGCTCGTAGCCTCCCCTTTTGGCTTGTTGTTTTATGCAACTTGGCATCTTTCTGTTTGCTTTATGGGCGGCAAGTGGCCTTTAAATAGATGTGGTCTCTACCTTCTCAACTTAGAATTCTCATTTGTAATTCTCTACTTCAAAAGAATAGAAGAGCATTCTTCTCTCTCTCTTGTGTTCTTAGTCTAGGGTGAGTAGGTCCTAACTTAGCAAGTAGAGAGGTAGGCTTGCTCATTTCGTGAAGAAAGGCGAGTGCTGTACGGGCTAAACAAGCGATTTAGCTTAAGTCCGTGACATTATGCTTGAGATAGAAAAGATAATGGGCATGTTGGTGAAAAATTCAAAATTTTCTAATAATTATTTTACTTTTAATTCATTAATTTATTATTATTATTATTTAATTTTATTATTAATTAACTTTAGTTTTTATTATTGCGGACGTTTCGGCTTGCGCCTCATATGCACCGTTACACACGCTCCCGTTCCGCTCGCGCTCACGCATGAGAAGCGGATGACTATTCCACAGACGGGCGCTTAAGTCTCCCAACGTTCCACTGTGCAACGTTCGATCTTTGACCCTCTATTCATTATAAAAGGGCTTCACTGTTCATGAGTTCATGATGACAGCGAGAAAGCATTTTGAGAGAGAAAAAGTAAAAATTAAAGAGAAAAGACTATTAAGAGTTGTTTAATTTTTCTATTGTTTAATCCATTTGATTTGATTCGTTTATCATCGGGTGTTGAAAGAGTATCCGTCAACCTCTTCCGCGTTCGTGCTCGTAGGAGGAGGAGTTTCGGTCGTACCTTGGAGCGGTGTTTCCGGTTAATCCCGCACAAAGGACGGGAATACGCCTTAGGGCAGTGCTTCGCACGCTTCCGGATCAAATAATTTGGCATTCTTCATCCACAATTTTTTTTTGGAATTTAGCGATTATCGGTAAGTTAATCTTATTAATTTTATCACAAAATTAGTTAGATTTATATCACAATCGAATTTCATTGCGATTTTTCCCCAACAGGGCACATACAGTAGTACAGTTGGGATTAAAAGGTTTTTTGCTGATATGTGCTACAGATTAGGAGTGCCCAATAGCAAAGGGAAATTGTCTAGGTGAATGCCGAGTCAAAATTGGCCCCGAGCATGTGATATAAAATTTGGTCTGATAGAGCCATGAGCTCGATATACATTATTAGGACTATAGACATTATCCGTTATGGGGGCATAGTATTTGCCATAGATTGGTTGTTAGCTACGAACTATAAGTAGGACATAGCACTAACTATCGGGTGGCTCATGAGAAATCTAATGACAACCAATGTAAAAATAATGGACATCATAGCCATTCATGAGCCAAAATAGCGGGAGTGTGCCTGCAATGGTTGTAGGGACCCCGCTCTTAGATGTTAATCGCACCATCACTTGTTAAATAAAGAGTAAATAAAGGGTATGAGACCTTCATGGGTGCAGTGGTAAGTGAGTACGAAGAGATAAGTGGCATAAGGCTATTCTCTAATTCTGGAGTCCTTTGGCAGCTTGGTAGTGGAAGTGATTTCATTGCCATATAGTTGATGTGATGATCGCCAAGTTTGGGGGAGCTAGCCTTGAGGTGCCGCAACTTGAAATAGAGGAGCGTACCTAAATGGTGAAGTGTACTAAATCAGGATTGCCTAATAATTATGGCTAGTACCGGAAAGAAAAGGCATGGTGTGCTCGATAGTAGAGTTTGCCTGTGGAGCATCGATTAAATGTTTAGCCAAAAAGGGTCCGTTGGTAGTGGCACTTGAGCTTTGGCTAAATTTGAAAGAGGATGAGGACCGCTTGAAAGGCTAGTAGTTCTTTTCAGATGCCTAGAGGCCTATGGAAGTGTTGGTTGCTCATCGGAGCAAAATCATGAGTTGGATGAGTAAGACTTAGATGTTCCATGACTCGAACTATAGCAATTGTCCCATTTGAGGTAAGATATATACACGATTACCTAAAGTTTGGCCAACCTAGGGCATATTGTGATGGGAGCGTCTTGATCGCATGACGACGATTAGCGGGCTTTGCTAAGGACAATTCGTGCCTGGATCACTTGAGGACTGTGTGGTTTAGGGCATTATGAACAGGCACAGTTAGCTTTGTGTGACAACAGCCCGAGACCCAAGGGTGATTCTATGGTCGAGACAGTAGTATGAGCTATGACCCAAGAACATGGAGTGCCATATCAAACGGTAATGTTGTTAGTTGACCAAAGGTCTCATGTATTGAGACAAAAAAGTTACCAATATGTGTGGATGTGACCTGACCATGTATGTGTGATGTATCAGAGCCTTAGTTACTCCTTATTGAGGTTAGAGGATAAAAGTTCACAAGAGGATTTCATCATGTGATGGCTAAACTCATACGCGAGATAACATAACACTGCACAGTATTGAATACGACATAAGGTAGTGAGCTAGGGGTAAATGAAAATCATTGGTCAAAGTACCATAGAGTAGTTGAGGGAAGGCTTGATCTAATTAGCATTCTCTTAATTGGTGGGGTTACCAAACCATAGAATCAAGTGTTATCGCGGAGATGAAATTGGATTTACTGATGCGGACTTTGTACTTGCTCCTCATGAGGACGACGTGATACCTATTCATGGCATTTGTGAGCAGCGAAACGTACTCCACGCAAGAAGTTAAGTTGGGTTAAGTCGAACCCCATACGAGTTGGGAGCTAGTTTCCAGAGTAATTAAATACTTGGGAATGTGCTAAAGTGAGTGACCTCGCTGTGGGATTAGAGGCTTACTAGCAGCGTAACCCACTTATGATGCAAACAAATGCCAAATGTTATTGCTTGGGAAAGCGGGAAGAAATGTCATATTGCGTAGAGTAGACTCTTGAGTGAACTAAGTAATGGACAAGCTAAATGGACTGAGGTTGGACTATAAGGTTTAATGACCCCATCACTAGTCATTGGCGGAGTTCGCCTACAATAATAGTATTCGAAAAAGGATTGGAATGACACCCTGTGGAGCCTTATATGGAAGAGAAGCCATTGTCCATTGCATCGGTGTGAGGTTGGTGAGAAATCCAGGCCTGAATATACTGCAAAAGGCCGAGGAAAATGTTTGCTTCGTGCACGAACGACCAGTGATGGTACCAGTTCAACATAGAGCCATGTGAACAAGCGTCAACATGAATTGATAATTGAAGTAGGAGACCATGTCTCTTTGAAAGAGTCACCAACAAGTGGAATTAGGAGGTTTGGCATTCAGAAAGTTGAGTCATTGATATATTGAGCAATTTGAGATTTGGGGTGTGCAAGTCTAGTAGTTGACGGCATGCTCTCATACCTAGTCTATTGGGAGGGTACCATGAGCTTCACGTATCGGCACGTTGAAAATAAGTTTTGATCCATCTCACATAGGGGACTTCGCCCTTTTAGAGCTACATGAGGATTTGAACTTCAAGGAGCATCCTACTCGAATTTCAGCTCGGGAAGTAAAGAAACTTCGGAATCACGAGATACCACATGCGAAGGTTCTTTGGAGCAACCATAAGAATCGTGAAGCTACTTGGAAGCTTAGGGCACCATGCAAGTGTGCTTTTCTCATCTATTTAAGGAATTGACTTAAGTTTTAATTTCACAAACAGAACTCCTTTTAAGGAGGAAGGAATATAATGCACTGAACTTTCGCAAATTATAGTCCTAGTGAGAAATAGTAATTAAAACTATATGGGTCATCTCAATAGTGTTTGGAAAGCAATTGAGTATTTTTTATACTGTAAAGGCACGAAAACAAACTTCAAAAAGTCAAATATGCAAAATTGCAGATATACATGGAGTATCAGTACTAGACCAAGGTACCCGTACTCAACAGCATAGAGGCTAAGAGAGCCTTCGAGTTTTGTAGAACTTGCTCGAGTGCTGGTACTGATTTGAGCGAGTAATGATATTGATTCAAGTGGATATAGTATACAATAGAAACGATGAAAAAAATCGTTTGGGTTCTAAGAAACTGGCCTGGAGTTCTAGTATACTTGAGCCTGCGTACTAGTACTGGAACCCGAGTATTGATACTCAATGCTGCGAACAGCAAATTTTGAGAGGCTGTAAATATGATTGATTACGGGGCTTAGGTGCAATTGTTGTATCTGTTTATAAACCTAAACAACAACAAAAATCATAAAATCCACATCTTGTCCTCTCTCTCACTCTTTCTTCTTTTTCTCTCTCTAGATGAAGAGGAAATCCTAGTTTCTCATTGAAGGGATCTCTTAGATCCATTTCTTTGGAGGTTTGGAAGAGACAAAAGGTGCTAGGAGAAAGCTTTAGGAGGAAGAAGACAATCCTTTCCACTAATATTTCTCTTGCTAGAAGAAGGAGAGGTGAGTTGATGTATTTTTAAATTTTTATTTTTGATGTTTTGCCCCAAATAAGAGAATTCATAGTTTTAACTTGGTTAGAACTCAATTTTAGGTTTTTCTTAGGATTCTTGGAGATTGACACTCATCTCCAACAGGGGTTTAAAGCAAAGGAGGGGAGTAGCATCAAAAATAGTTTGATCTTTTCTTTGTCCATTATTTTCTTGAGTTATTAGTATGTAAGATAGATAATATTGAATTAATGTGCATGTATATATATTAAGAATCTTGGATATTGGTTACACAAGTGTGATTTAAACTTAGATCAAAACTTAAAGGTGAAAATATAATGACATGTGAACTCTAGGTTAAATGTGAACTAGAGATTATATTGTATATATTGAACATGGTGGATAACCCTAAAAATCATGAACTTAGAGTATAATGGTAAAATATGTGCGACATTCTAGAAATGTCAAAGCAAAAGAAAGGAATGCTAGAGAATTTGATTCTCTATGAGGTACTTGGGGGAGTCCAAGAGCAATCAACCATATTTACCTACCGGTTGGAGCGAAGTCCGATAGCAATTGACCCTCCATAAGGTATAATAAAAAGTGAAACTAAACTACCAATTTGGTTTGAAGAAATGTATATTTGAGAGGTATAAGGCGATTGAGATATGAAGTAATTACGTAAACTTATAACCAATGATATAGTGACATCTTGTATAATTGAGGCATTATAGTTGTAGTTCTATTGTTGCATTTCTATTGTAGAAATATTTATCGTTATCACTATTTATCTATTAATGCCTTCTTTGGACCAAGTAAATGTAGAGTGCTACTTTCGACAATTGCATCCACTGGGAACTAACTAAAGTTCTCATCCTTTTATTCTTTGTCGTTTTTCAGAGACTACTATCGTTGGCAAGACATGCGACCACGACAAGGGTGTCACGGAATAGTGGACCTAGAGAAAGGTCTAGTTGTATTTAATAAGAAAAAGACTTGCAATATTTTCAAAAAAAGAATTATGAGATGTAAACTTTAAATTTTAAAGTTACAATGGTTCAGTTTTTTTAGTGTTCACTTTGATGCCTTATTGTACTCCATCTTATATGAGATTATAGAGGTTGATGCATGATTCCACTTTGATAAGGAAGGAAAGCCTTGTTCGTTCCATGGATCTGTTGCACTTGCCCCAGTGGGCCTAATTGGCGATCTCGGGGCATGATAGATAGGCTTTCCAACTAAAAGTGAGATGGCTTGGTGAATATTGAGGTTTGTTGAAAGACGATGAATTTTGGCCGGGAGATTCTCTACTAGTGGGAGTAGGAATTGTATTCTATAGTTATTCCTAAATTAAGTTATTTCTACTCCTAAGATAGTGAAGGTAGAACAAAGGGTATGTAGTGGAGAATTTGTGTATCTTTTTGTATCCTTTTTTATAAAATTTTGAAAATCCGTTTTGCCATAACTTGAGCTGATGTAAATTTTGTGGTACTCTCCTATCCTTCCCTGGTACCTCCTCTGGATTCTATATCTTCGACAAGTCCCAGACTATAGTTTCAAGCACCGTGTAGGTCTCATCAACAATTGCATCTTGTTGAAGCCATCGCGCTTCGGCGCATTACAACCCTCTTGCTAAAGCTATTTTCGCCATGAATCTCTGTTCGACTATGCCATACATGTTTTTCTTTGATTCATCCGTACCTCAGTGCCGAAAAATGGGTATCAATCAGTAATTTGAAGTCGGTCAGCGGGATTTTTGTGATACACTTTGTCCTTTTCGACATTATTCTTTGTCTTGTGCTACTCTCTGGATCATTCGACAGCTTATTTTTAATTTCCATATTTCGAACAGACTCTGGCCCTTGCATTTTTTTCACCAAGGTCAAGCGCCTGTTAAGACCTTCAGGCTTCAGCATGCTCCTACCCTATAATGCCGAAGCCCTGTTTTTTCGTCAAAGCTTTTCCTTCAAAGATTCCATGTGATGCGTTTTTGTCTATTATTTTTTATGCTAAAAAACGGGTGCCAACAAATTTAGGGCTTGTTTGTCGTAGCTTTTGGATAAGTAATTTCTACATAAGTGACTTTGGTTTGGAGAATTGCTTTTAATCGAAAGCTATAGAGCACTTGTTTGAGTCTTGTAAGAAAATAATTTTTCTAAAGTGATTTTATAAAGTTGTTTGACAATTTTCTAAAATTATTTTGTAAAATTAAAATTTAAAATCCAAACTTAAAATTTGAAAATTAGAAATTTAAATTTAAAAATAATTTAAATTTTAAAATTTTCAAATTTAAAAATTTAAATTTGAAATTTAAAATTTTAAAATTTAAAATTTAAAATTAAAAAAATTAAATTTTAAATTTTAAATTTTAAAACTTGCAAATTTAAATTTAGAAAATTTAAAATTTAAAATCTATATTTAAAGTTTTAGACTTTGAAAGTTTTAGACTTTGAAATTTAAAATTATCACTAAATTTGAATTTAAAAATTTGCACCCAAAATCAAAATTGAAATTTGAAATTTGCACCAAAAATCAAAATTAGAATATAGGAAGAAAGTTTTTTAGCTGACTTTAGGACTCTAAAATTAGAAATTTGATTATAAAAATAAGAATCAGATTTTGAACATTCTATTGAAGGAAAATTCACTTTTGATTTGAAATTCACTTTATAAAAGCTAGTCCAAACACCCCTCACCCTTAAACCGGATTCACTTCCTGCTAGACTTTTCGTAGGATGACATTTTCACTATGGAACCGACCGTCCCTAGAGCAAGTGGCAAAGGGTTTGGTGGTTGGTACCTGAGACCCAAGTTCGAATCCTAGTTGATTCATATTTCTAGCTAAGTTTATTTCTAAATGAAATAAAACGAAGCGGGTAGCGTGCTACTTATCTCTCTAAAAAAATAAAAGACATTTTCACCAAGGAAAAAGTAAAAGATGCTGGTGCTCCAAGAGTTTGAATAATCTTTTATCAACTTAACAGTAATTAACCATCCATAATACAAAAGGGGGATCTAAAACTTATTTACAATAATTCTTTTATAATAATAATTCTAATAATAGTATAGTATTAATAAAGCAAATACGCAAAGAAAAATCAATAGTGCTAATGCATACCAAATTCTAATCAAATCCTAATTTCTAAAAAAAGGAAATTAATATAAAATCCTCCAAAATTAGATCCATCCACACCGCTAATCTCATGCTCCAGATAAAGTTAAAAAAATATAAATCCAATTCCAACATGAAGTCAACTTGTAAGGCCCTGTGAATCAAAGTAGTTGGTCCAACTGATCGGTTAGGTTGGTCCCGCATCAACGTGATTAATTTGCAACAATTCTAAAAAATAATATGTTCCAAATTAAACGTTTTTAACAGTGTAAATACTATCAAGAGTCTAAATATTTTTAAGGGCATTCTAGTGGAACAGACAATTTTACTCTATTCATATTTGTGGCTATTGTGCGAGATGTTTTATCATACATATTTTGGAGTTATGTTTAGAGCACTCCTTAATTCATATGCAGCATATATTTTTTAAAGTGCCGCTAACGCATTAGTAATGTTTTTAAAATTCGATTGAAATAAACAAGTAAATTTGTTAGTGCGTTAGCCACTTTTAAAGGACTGTTTTTTTTTTTCTTTTTTTTTTCTTTTTTCTTTGANCTTTTTCTTTGAGAGATAGGTAGTACGCTACTCGCTTTGTTTATTTCATTAGAAATAAACTTAGCTAGAAATGTGAATCAACTAGGATTCGAACTTGGACCTCGGGTACTACCCACCAAGCCCTTTGCCACTTATAAAGGACTGTTTGAGGTTGCCTGTGTAACACACTGGACCTTTGCAAATTGCAAGGTTCGAGTGTTTGGGTGTATTTCGAGCTTTTCCACACTTGGTGGAGGGTTGTAGAATGTTTTCCGACCTAAAAAGTTCGAAAATCGGAATTCTGGATAAGTCCTGAGAGTTTTTACTCTCGGGGACCGGTCCCTGGAAGGAGAGACCGGTCCCCCAGTGAGCTGTACTGCGGCAGCCTTGAGGCAACCGGTCCCTAGCGGGCGAGACCGGTCTCCGAGCGCGTCTACGCAGTGAGAGACCGGTCCCGCGCAGGGAGAGACCGGTTCCCGAACGCTGGTTTTTCGGGTTCGCAGCAAGAGACCGGTCCCTGCTGGGGAGAGACCGATCCCTCTGGGCGAAAACTGCCCAGACCGGGCTGTGGTAATATTGGATTTTTGGAGGGCCTAGCTGGATTTTGTTACAATAGAGGGTCTATATGATCCCTCCACTCTCTCCCCTCCTCATTTCTCTTCTCTCAACCCTCTCTACACCCTTGATAGAGAAGAAAAAGAAGAAGGAGAAGAAGGAGAAGGAGGGAAGGAGAAGAAGTTTGGAGCTACTAGTGGACTTGGGGCATCTTCCTCACCTTCTCATCTTCCTTGGTGCTTGAAGGCTTGGACTTGCAGCTTGCAAAGAGGGAGATCTTCACCCTTGGAGCTTGGATTGGAGCTTCTAAGGTGGTTTGTTGCTCATTACCCTCCTCTGGATCTTGTTTTGATAGTTTTTGTAGATGAAACCCTAGAAATGAGATTTAGGGTTGATTTTGGGGCTTTTTGATCTAGGGCTTTTGAGGCTAGATTAATTGGTTTAGAACCTTCCTTGGGCTTGGATTGGAAGGGCTCAAGCTCTCTTTTGGAGCTTTGGAAGAGATTTCTACTCTTGAGGTAAGTTTTGACCCTTTTGCTTCTAGGTTAATGTTTGATAATATAAGATGGTCGTAATGCCCTCGTATCTCTTCGCTGATCACTTTTAGGGTACTTTGAGACTCGTGGACAACTTCGTTCGGCGAATCGAAGGAGCACGTGACGGTTCGGTGGGTTTGACTAGCCTACATATGAGAAATTCTCATATGTGATTATATATGTTTCGTAAATTGAAAAAGCATGCATATTCATACTAAATGTATTTATTATAATTTTTAGAATGCTTAAAATGCTTAGGTTATATATAATAAATTTTTGGACCTCTATGAAGTAGAGAGTTGCCTGAGGGAGAGATGGTTGCATTTAGCATTCTATACGAGATTTGGTTTCATGTTTCTATAGTGTAATGAGTTCGAATTCATGTATCTAAACTTAAGTTTACTTGTGACATGAAAGATGATGAAATTGCCACATAGAGGTACTCAGCTAGAATGTATGTGAACTAGCGAGCTAATGTCATCAAGTGGCATTGAGCTCGGGACATGTGTGAACCTAGTGGATAGGGCCATTGAGGGACTTGGGATACATGTTGGACACCAAATTGCCCAAGTGTCATCAAGGGGCACTAGGCGTAGCAAAAGCTGAAAATCCACATTATGCCTTAAACTAGATCTTCGGGATGCTAGTGACTATACCATGTTAGAGACATGAGGATTGGATACTTGAGACTTGGACTATGCTTGCTTGCCATTTGTGCTCATTCGCACATGCTTGTGAGGGTCGCTCCCTACAAGCCGGCACTCCGGAGTTAGCCTACGCGACTTATGTTCGCTCGTGCGGTATTGAGAAGCCTACGGGGTCGAGTGGGACAGACACATTCCAAGAGTAGGGATGTTGGGCTACCACAGGCACTTAGGCGGCACAAGCTGGACTACCTTTGGTAGGTCCTTAATTGGAAATGGAAATCGACACGGTGTTGAGAATGGTTAATCACTACTAGATAGGTTTAGTAGTTGAATTACATTTATATGCTTTTAGCATAGTGTTGAGACATGTAGTATACTTGATAGTCTCCTTTTGCATTAAAGCATACTTGGTTGCCATGACAGAACTTATGCATAATGTATTCATAAAGGTTAATGATTTACCATTTGATATCATAGATGTACATCACCATGACATCGTGTATACCTGAGATTAGTAATTTAGCATTTTAATTATGCTTTTATATCGCAGTCATTATTGCTATTATTATTGTACTTACCCTTTTCTTTTGGGGCCTAGTGGTGCATAGAGCTGAGGTCAGTAATTGCCCACTGGGAACTATAAATTATAGTTCTCACGCCCTCTTTTTCTCGATGTTTTTCAGAGCCTTCCGCTCAGGGTGAGGCCAGGGACCGTGGGAAGGGAGTTGCTTCGAGCTAGCTTCCTTCGAGGACGATTTGCTAGGTGGTCTACCTCTCGTTGTATTTCATTTTGGAGAGGTTGAGAGTTTTATCCGTGTACTAGTGACCACCATTTTTGTATTAGAGGCTGATTCTGTATAACTTATGTTTACTTTTATGTTTTAGTTACGTTCTATTACTATTGGTGTAGATGTTAGAACTTTACTCGCTCTGATATCATTAGTTGCTAGTTATTTCACTTCTTTTATTTGTTCCATCTCTTGTTTTTACTTCCGCTTTTCTTGTAGACGCCTTATATGTGTAGGCATATGGCGGGTCTGGGCACGCTACCGGGAGGGCCTCCGCCGGTCCCGGGGCGTGACAGCCTGGCTATGGAAGACTATATTTGAGAATTTCTATTTCCCCAATTTATTATTTTTGAAATCACATTTTGAGAAATATGAGAAATTAAGCTTGTATCCTTATCCGAACTACTTATTTAGCAATTGAGCAATAAAATCACCAAAGAGAATTAAAGTGATACATGTACTATTAAAAACTTTCTTCTCGTCCCCTCTAATAATAGTCTAGAGTTGCATATTTTATTTATAAAAGGCTAAAACATAGAACAACTTTATGAATTACTCCAATAATCAATTTGTCCAAACTTATCTAGATCTTTAATTTATTTGAAAAAAATAGCATAAATTAAAAGAACAAAAAGTACAAAAAACATGATTTTCAGCAAAAAAAAAAAAAAAAGAAAAAGGAAAACCCAATTCAATGTTCCTATTGTCGAGGGGAGGCCAATTTGTATAAAAAAATCTACCAATTTGAGCTTTTGTAAAACCGGGCGCATCTTATATCGGATTTTGTAGATTAGTCCGCAGAATTTTTCAGCAAACTGACCACTAACACACTATTACTTTTCTGCTTTCGCTTTTCTTTTCCTGTGTTCATTTTCCCTCTCCGGCAAAAGAAGGTCAGCTTAGGCAGCAGGCGGAGGAGGAAATGGCGCCCCTGCCTTGTGCTTCTCCCTCATGCCCATCTGCCCCTAGCCCCGCACGACAGCGCCCCCCACCTCCACACCACCTCCTGCACTCGACCGCCGGCATTGCGGGAATTCTTTTTTTTTTTCGCCCTCACCGATCCTCCTCCACCATCTCCGATGACGACGCCTCTCTCGCCCTCTCTCGCCCTTCTCCGCCCTTCTCGCCCTCTTTCTCTCCCTCATCCTCCGTTTCCGACGACGATGCCTCTCCGCCGATGCCGACGCCGCGGAGGTCGTTGCGGCACCGCAGCCTCAGAGCGGGGGGGCCTTAGCGGCGTCGTCACCAGCGCCGTGGCCATCGGCGGAGAGGCGTGATAAAAAAAAAATTATAGAAGAAGGAAGAAGAAAAAAATAAAGATAAAAAATTATAAAAAAAGAAAGATGAAGATGAAATTGCACTGTTAAAATAAAATTACACTGTTTAAAATTTTTTTTGCACTGTTTTAAATAAAAGTTGCACTCTTTGAGACAGCAATTATACTCTTTGGGATCAGATTCACACTTTCTAGCACAAAGTTGCACTATTTAGGTGAAATTTACACAATTTCTCTTTTCCTCCTTCTTCCTCTGATTTACACCATTTTTCTTTTTCTTCCTCTTTTTCCTCCTCCTCCTTCCTCTCCACTTTTCCCCACCAAATTTCCTGCCGAGGTAACGAGAAAGGCCCACCGATGCAACTCCCACCAACACATCATTCACGGTCTAGTAGTAAATGAAGAAGAGATCATTCAAATTTCGGATCAATCGCCGCACATTCATCGATCACCAACAAAATTCGTAGTAAAAAGTAAAAGCCCTAGATCGAGAGGGCGAGAGGGGGGAGGGGGGAGAGGAGAGGGAAGGGGAGATTGCTCACGCAGCCCATGGCGTTCTTAACGCACTTGAGGTCGTGGAGGCTGGTGGTGCGGTGGACAAAGCGCTTGCGGCGGCAATGCCGTGTGGGTCCCCGGGGGGCGAGGGCGGGGCTTTGAGCTGCGTGGGCGAGTCGGCGAGGAACGTGGAGGTGGCAGCGAAGAGCGTGGCGTCGACGAGGATGTGCCACGCCATAGCGAGCAAGGACTAGAGCCAGAGGAGGAGGCCTAGGAGGCCGCAGCCGCAGCCGCAGCCGGGGCCATGGTGAGGGCGAGGGCGAGGAGCGGCGGAGGGGAGGGAAGGAGGGAGAAGGGGTCATCGACGCGGCGGATGCATGCGAGGAGGAGGGAAGTGAGGGAGGTGCCGAGGGAGTGGTAGGCATCAAGGTTCTGTCTCCTGGCTCACAAGGATTTGGCCTTAAGCTCTACAAAGTAGTGAGAAGACAAGAAGGCGGTGATTGAGGGATCTCGCATAGATTTGTTCGAGCCAGATGCTTACCGCCTTTCTAGAAAGGGGTATAGGAATTTATCCACATCCCTTCCTGTACAAACCTTTTTCCAGGGGGCTCTCGATGAAAAGGAATCTAAGAAAGAAGAGCAAAGAAATGCGGAGCACGACGAAGACGGCGATGGAGGATATGGGGAGGTTGAGGATGTGGAGCTCCCATAGGGGGCCGATCACGTCCATAGTGGAGTCGGCGGCGGAGAGCGCTGAGACATAGTCCTCCACCACCCGCTCAGCGGCAGTGGCGGGGGAAGAGGGGAGCGGCGAGGGGTCAAGGATGATGACGTGGATGGGAAAAGTGGAGGGGAACGAGGAGGGGAAAGAAGAGGAAGAGAAAAAAAAATGGTGTAAATTGGAGAAGAAGAAGGAAAAGAGAAATGGTGTAAATTTCACCTACAGAGTGCAACTTTGTGCTAAAGAGTGTAAATCTGATTTCAAAGAGTGTAATTTCTATCTCAAAGAGTGTAACTTTTATTTAAAATAGTGCAATTTTATCTTTATCTTCCTTCTTCTATAATTTTTTATTTTTATTTTTTTCTTCTTTCTTCTTCTATAATTTTTTTGGTCACGCTTCTCCGCCAACGGCCACGGCGCCGGTGATGACGCTGCTAAGGACCCCCTGCTCAGAGGTTGAGGCGCCGCAGCGACCTCTGTGGCATCGGCATCAGCAAAGAGACGTTGTCGTCGGAGGCGGAGGAGGAGGGAGAGGGAGAGGGTGAGAAGGGCGGGGAAGGGCGAGAGAGGCATCGTCGTAGCAGACGGTGAAGAAGGGTCAGAGAGTAGAAAAAAAAAGAGTCGTGGAGCGGCCTCGGCGAGGTCGGAGGCGAGGAAGGCGAGGGGTGCGCGGGCGAGTGTGAGGGCATGAGGGTGAGAGGCGAGGCGGGCCATTTCCTTTTCCGCCTCTGCCTCCGCTGCTTTATTCGGAAAGAGAGAAAAAAAAAACGAGAGAAAAAAAAGAGTAGAGAGAAAAAATAATAAGGATATTTTGATCAGTTTACTGAAAATTCGGATCGAATCTGTAAAATCGAAAAAAGGAACCCACTTTTACAAAAATTCAAAATTTGTGAATTTTTTATACAAGTTGGCCTCAAGGGGTCATTGTACATTTTTTAACCAGCAAAAGATTCTTGAACAAAAACAGCCCATGAATAACAGTAAAACCTCTTATGCGGTGTCGTCTCGTCTCAAATCTTTTATTATTATTCTCTACTTAAATTAGTAACAGTAATTGCTTAGTACTAGATAATTAGATCGTATATGAACTATAATAATAGTGTGTTGATACGGGATAATACTATAATCCCCTCTGTCGCTCTCTCTTCACCTGTGTCGCTTTTTGGCGGTTAGTATTGGCCCTTTCTTTTTGCATGTTCTCACTCTCTCTCTCTCTCTCTTTCTCTCTCTCTCTCTAGCACACCGTGTCCGTGTGGCTTTTCCTCTGCCCTTTTGCGGGCGAGAACGATGCGTATGATCTCATATATCCCCACTCCACCCAACCCCACCCCACCCCACCCCACCCCTTCTCTCTCTCTCGTGCGAGCGTCCGCAGAAAACGAAGCAAGGAATCGTCCGTAGATAACTCGACAAATCCCTCTGCCACCCCACCCACACATCATCATCATCATCTTCATCATCTTCATCTTCATCCGCATCATCCCTTCTCTCTACTCGAGCTCTACTAGAAGAGAAAAGAGGAGAAAATAAAAGAGAGAGACAGAGAGGGGTGGGTTTTGAGTGTAGTGTGGGTTGGGAGTAAGAAAGATTTTAAGAAAGATTTGGAGATGGTCTGTTTTGGTTGTGGGCTTGGTGGAAATGTGTTGATGTTGGGAGTGGGAGGAAATGGGTTAATGCGGCTGTGATGAGAACAGGTAAACAAGGTCATAAGGAAGAGTTTAGACTTAGATTGGGGGAAAGTTGTATTTGAAATTGTAGCATGGAGAGGAGAGCAGGTGGCCTCTTCCCACTTCGGATCTTTTGGTTCATGCTGTTTTTGTGGACTTGCTTCGAGAACAAGTCCTCTGCAACTCTCTCTCCTTCTGGTATCAACTATGAAGGTCAGTAGATCTGGGCTGCCTCTTCCTTTTTTTCCTCCTTTTCTCCTCTTCTTTCTTTTCTTTATATATATATATATATATATATGTGTGTGTGTGTGTGTGTGCGTGCGCGTGCGTGCGTGCTATAATGTAGTTCCTTTGATGGAAGAGGCGGTGTTTGGTAGATTGGTCATACAAGTTTTTATCTGGATCTTCAAAAATGGAAGAGGCGGTGCTATAATGTAGTTGTCTGGTATGCTGGTGTCTCAATTTCCTTCCATCTCTTTGGCCCTGCTGCTCTAGGGTGTAGTGCCGTGTGAGGAAGTGCTTGTCTGAGAAGTTATATGAGGAAAAGAATTTTCCCCGACAGCTTCTCTACATCGTATAGTTAAAAGCTTCAAATTAGAGATACTGACCGCTTCATTTCTGCCTTTTGCTATAGAAGATCTAAATTCTTCTGATTTCCAAATGCACTGCCGCTACAAGCTACTGCAATTGGAAGCAGTGCTAGGAGCGAGGCCAAACAAGCTCACTTTCAATGTCACACTGAGGGAAAAGTTTACTAGCCATATTATCCTCGCACTGAATTCTCTGGACCGCGAACACCATGATGATTATCGGAAGTTAGAAATATGCATTTTCCTTGCACAATGGACTCTCAAGATATTTTCCTTTTCCTCCATTTCATTGGAATTTTGACTTGAGGTGTTTCTGGGAAAGTTATGCTGCAACATATGATCTCAGTTGTGTACTTCTTTTTAGCCTATTACCAAATTGCACAGGGGATCCTATGTCTTACCGTCAGAAATATGATCTTGGTATATACTTCTCTTCTTGTGACAGCTGTTTTCATTCTAAAGCTCCTCCAGCGTTCCTTTTCCTCTCTGAAGCTCAAAAGTTCATTTACTGCTCTTTAGGTCATGTGAATTTTAGTGCCTATCTAACTTACCATGTATGCAGTCCTAGGTTTGTCGCTGTCGTATCTTTAATTCGCACTCTTCTATCCAGAGGAATCTGTGATAGGAGTTTTCGGAAAGCTCATATTTGGTTTCTGTTCCAAGTAATTATGTAACTTCGCATCATTAGCTTTGTCTTCATACGTGGTGCTGGGAGTATGCTGCTGCACATTTCTCTAACCATTAGTCTTTTCGTCATTTTTCTTTTTCTTCTGTTTTTTTTTTTTTTTTTTTTTTTAAAATTTCTGGATGCAGTTGTAGCATTGATGGCTATTAAAATGCAACTAAACGACCCATATAACGTTTTAGAGAATTGGGATATTAACTCCGTTGATCCATGTAGTTGGAGGATGGTCACGTGCTCTGCTGATGGATACGTTTCTGCTTTGTAAGACACAAATGCTGCATCATTTGACTAATTTCCAACCTCCATCATCAGTACATTTATAGTTATTTTTTAAATTTTTACAGAGGTCTACCCAGTCAAAGCTTGTCTGGGACTTTATCAGCTGGCATTGGAAATCTCACGCATCTTCAATCTGTGTAAGTAAAGCAACCTCTTCGTAAACTCGAATTCGAATTTAAACTAGATTCTGTTGATTATTCTCTTGATAGCATTGTTTTACTTGGATTATGAGATATGCTCCGTTTTTCTATCCCTATTAACAGGCTGCTGCAGAATAATGCTATTTCTGGTCCTATTCCTTCTGATATTGGCAAGTTGGAGAAGCTCCAAACACTTGATCTCTCCAACAATCAGTTCAATGGCAGTATACCTAGTTCGCTGGGAGAGCTCGAGAACCTTAACTATTTGTAAGATTAAATTTAACTCCAATCTTTCTAAGCATGAGTAAACATCAATTCTTAACTGAACAATTTTTGTAAACTTACTATTCTTGTTCTTATTTTGTCAGACGACTTAATAACAACAGTTTGTCTGGGCATTGCCCCGATACATTGTCCAATATCAATGGCCTTACTCTCTTGTATGTTCTTGCTTTACATATTACCCCTTCCTCTTTATGATCAGCAATTCTATTTATGGAAACACCCAATTCATTATTTATTATGTGCTGTAATTTACATATGTGGCAGGGATCTGTCATATAACAATTTAAGTGGTCCCCTACCAAAGATTACTGCTAGGACTTTCAAGTAAGTTATTCATGTTTTCCTGCCTTTCTACTTCCTTGCTTCTGATTGGTTATAGTGAAACCAGCAAATTATATGGTATTATTATTTTTCTTGGTTTGTTACAGCATAATTGGAAATCCTTTGATATGTGGCTCAAAATCTGGAAACAACTGTTCTTCCATGTCTCTGGACCCAATCTCATATCCACCAGATGATTTAAGGGGTATGTTAAATTATTCAATCAAGAGAATTTTTATCTAATCAGAGCGAAGTTTCTTTTCTTGCATACATATTGGTAATTATACTCCATGATTATTCTAATTAAATAGGCATATTGGGTTTCTCAGCTCAGCCACAATCTGGAGTGGCAAGGAATCACCGCTTAGCTATCGCCTTTGGTGCAAGTGTCGGTTGTGTTGCTTTGCTCATTGTTGGTGTTGGTTTGCTCCTTTGGTGGCAGCACAGACACAATCAACAGGTTTTCTTCGATGTAAATGGTAAGACCCCTTAAGTTGAAGTTTCTTTATTATTATTAGGGGCAATTGCTTATATACCTTTGAAAAGTTCCCAACTTTCTGATTTACCTCTCTTAGAAGGTTAATATTGAAAATACCCTTTTTATGTTCCAACCTATTTCAAAAATATCCCTAGAGTTAAATTCTATTAATGAACTATTCGCAAGAGCTGTTATCTCTATGAAATTACTATTTTGTCCTTTCCAATATACCCTTCTACCATCACCGACTTTTTTTATTTTTTATTTGCCCTTAAGTTAGGGGCACAAAAAGTATTTTGATTTTTTATCTTCTCAAATGTACCCTTCTACCATCACTAACATTTCTTATTTGCTCTTAAGTTAAGGGCAAAAGAGGTATTTTTATTTTATTTTATTTTTTAACTCTGGGAGATATTTAAATTACGTTAACTCAAGTTAACTTAACGGGTGGTAACTGCAGAAATATTTTGGAATAACGGAGGAACGTATGAGGGGTATATTGAAAAGAAAAAAAAAAGTAGGGGTAAATGAGAGATTTCTTAAATTTTGAGGGGTATATTGGCAATTATCCCTTATTATTATTTTTATTTACATCAACTCATGTTGCTGTTTTCCTGATTTTCTTTTCTTATGTATCTACATTACCATTTTGAGCTATTCACTTTCTAGTTTGGCATTTTTTTTGAGAAAATAGAAGGCTAAAAATTGTACACGCTTTTTTTTGATTGGCGTGTGGTAGATATTTGTCATTCTGTTTACCAACAGTTAGTGTAACAACTCTCAAGAGACTCAGGACACTGTTCATTCGACAGTAAATTGTGTCTTGCAATTGGTTTTACTGCAATATCTTGCCTTTTTTTCTTATCTTTTACAACACAGATACTTTCTTCTTCTGCTAATCTTATCTTTAGCTCTTTTGTTTTCCACTTTTCACTTTGCACATTTTAAGAGTGGTCCATATTTTAGAAAGAAGGATAGAATTCGAATATGATGTAATTGGGAATACTTCACATGAAACTGGGTGCAAAGAACACTATTGAGTATTGTCTTTGATTCTCAAATGAGGATTATATAATATGTATGATGTTATGTAGGATGGATAGGGCGTCCTAAGTTTTGATGCCCTCCAAAATAGGATTTGAATTTTTGTCGAAACTTTCAAGAAATTTTCGGATTCGAAGGGATCAAAGTAGAAACAAAATAGAAATAGAAAGGATTGAAGGAGGAAATTAGAGATAAATTATAATGAGAAGAGGGAGGAAAAAGTAGAAAGAAAAAAAAAGAGAGGAAGAGATCGGTGAGAAGAAAAGGAAAGATTGAAAGAGCGAGTTGAGGAGAAGAAAAGATAGAAGAGAATGAGAGAGAGGGATGTGTGTGGTGCAAAAAAGAAAAATTCTGAAAGTTAGGCCCAAAACACAAAAAAAAAAGGTTAAAGCTTAAAATATTGCGTGCCATTATAGGTACGCAGCGGCACTGTGCCACGGTACCCTTTGGTATCACACTTTCTCGCGCGATACCCTTTGGGGGTTGCGGCACGAGGGGTCCAAGAGAGAAACCCCCCTGTACCATGCCTCTTAATTGGGGACACGGTACATATTGCCGCATGCCGACCGGCACGGGGCGATACTTTAAACCTTGGGGAAAGATAACCGGACTGACTTAGACTCACTTTAGGGTGACGATCTGTGAAGGAGGAGGATGCACATAGACAAAGGCTTGATCTTTATTACAAATTTATTATCTCATACTTATCATCACACAATAAAGCTCTATGGCTTATTTACATCCTTAGCCTTATCTAAGCACAGCAGGCTTAGGATTACAACATATGAAAGTTTGTACTTTGTAGGAATATATTTGCAATTCACTATATTTGTAGGGAACTGTATGAAAGTTGTACTTTGTAGGGATATATTTGCAATTCACTATATAAGTTTGATATTTGTAATTTAGTTCTGGTTTAAAATTTTGAAGTTGAACTTGAATTTGAATTGTAAATTCAAATTGTATGTTCAAATAATGAGTTTAAATTTGGATTCAAATTCTGATTACGAATTTAGATAGTAAATTGTGACGCCCCACGTTCTAGGGGATCACCCATCCTAGAACTACTCTAGTTCTAGCACTTAATCCTCTTAACCTCTTGGGCCTAACCATCGTCCAAAATGCCATAGCCGAGTTAAGAAGTTCATCCTTATAACATCTTATATATAGGACTATTCTGTATGCTGGGGTGTCACATTCTTCCTATTTTTAAGCCCTAACGTTTTCGTCAAGCTCAAGCACACTCACAAGGACCAGGTGATGTGGGACTCGTCTCGCTAGCCTTTAGCCGACGATTTGAGGGAGTTGTGCTCTGCCCACAATGGTCGTCAGTTGGGGAGTCGCGTTTGTCAAGCTCAAGCACACTCACAAGCACTAGGTGATGTGGAACTCATCTCGCTAGCCTTTAGCAAACGATTTGAGGGAGCTGTGCTCCGCCCACAATAGTCGTCAGTTGGGTAGCCGCGTTCTGCCCGTTGTATAATCTTGGCTCAGTCAAGACTCATCTCACATTTCCAGCTGGTGATTGGCTCTAATACCAATTATGACGCCCCACTTCCTAGGGGGTCACCTATCCTAGAACTACTCTAATTCTAGCACGTCTATCCTTCTTAACCTCTTGGGCCTAGCCATCATCCAAAATGTTATTGTCGAGTTAAGAGATTTAGCTCTATTACATCTTATATATAGGACTAATCCAAATCCTGGGATGTCACATAAATTTTAATTTTACTAGAAATTTGAATTTTTTGAATTTTAATTTGAACATGAATTAGAGTTGTGAATTCACTATCTCCTTTTGAATTCAAATTTCATATTCAAATTGTGAATCAAAATTTGTGTTAGAGTTATAAATTCAAACCATGAATTTAATTTTGAATTCAAATTCTAATTTTGAATTTCAAATCTGAACTTCATATTTTGAGTGTTGAATTGGTTTTTTTATTTTGAATTGTGGATTTTATTTTAAATATTTTTGTGGGCATTGAACTTTCCTCAACTAAACAATAATAATTGGTTGATTTCAATTCCGATTCCTGTTATGGACCGAACAAATTAGGGGATTTCATCATTCCTTTTTCGATTGCGGTCCATTCTGATTCCTATTCTAATTTCATTTCCTACTTTATTTTGAACCAAATGTGCGGATTTCATCATTCCTTTTTCGATTGCGGTCCATTCTGATTCCTATTCTAATTTCACTTCCTACTTTATTTTGAACCAAATGTGCCCCAAGCTCTTGTTTCTTTTAATATATATATATATATATATATATATATATATATATATATATATATATATTGTACGAGGCTATTAATACTATCTATAGTACTGGAGCTCCGGTACTATAGTTCCGTTTTCGATCTTAGGGTGTTCAAAACAATGATCCACGTTGTTAAATATGATCTAGAGTATATGAAGTTTTTAGGAATAAAATTTTAATTTTTTCCGACATCATTTACTTAATAAGTAAATCATATCAAAATGGACGGTGGAAATTGAACAATCTTTAAAATTTGAGTATAGAACTTTTAAATTCAAGATCAAGGATACTGGCCTTGATCTAGATAGTTTAAAGTATTTTCTATCAAAATTCGATAAATTTAGATTCTTCTACACCATTAAACTACAAACTCGCCATAGTAACCATTGAAAATTGATATTTGAAATAGTTTGATTATAAAGTAAACTATAACGAAAAAATATATATATATATATCTATATATATATATATTTATATATATATATACCTACATCTCTCTCTCTCTTTCTATATATATATACAAGTTTTCAATGTGCACCTTATCAATCAGCCTGTCATTTGCAGATCAATATGATCCAGAAGTATCCCTGGGTCATCTGAAGCGATACTCCTTAAAGGAGCTCCGAGTAGCTACTAATAATTTTAACTCAAAGAATATCCTAGGGAAAGGTGGATATGGGATTGTCTACAAGGGGTGCTTGCGTGATGGTACGATTGTAGCTGTTAAAAGATTAAAAGACTACAATGCTCTTGGTGGGGAAATTCAGTTTCAAACTGAGGTTGAAATGATAAGTTTGGCAGTTCATCGGAATCTCCTTAGGCTTGTTGGATTCTGCACGACAGAGAATGAGAGACTTCTTGTCTACCCTTACATGCCAAATGGAAGTGTTGCTTCTCAATTAAGAGGTATGGTTTCTTTGTGTTTTGCATGTGCATTGACATGATTTAGGACCTGTTTGGGTGTGAGAATAACTTATCTAGCATATCCTTTTCTTTAATCAATGGGTGCGCGGCAGTTGCTTAGTGGGGATTATGGCAAATGTCTAAATCTTGAAGATCGTATAATATATTTAGCTTCCTAGTCATTTTCTTAGAATATGATAAGCCACTGCTAATTATCCTGAGAAGTTGAAATTATCTAGATCTCAATACCTTACTATAGCTAAAAATCAAACTCCTAAGTAGGAATCACAGGACGTACAGCACAAGTTTTCCAATATAACTTCCTCCTACATCTGAAAAGGCCCTTAATTGGAAATTTGAATAGCGGTGCACCAAGAATGTAAGTGACGTTGATTATTTTGTTGCAGAGTCGGAGAGGTGTTCTTGGAAACTGTTGTATGATGATTGCAAATTATTATTGCTTAATTATATTGGTACTATTGGGTAAATTCCAGATACTCAGTGAATGATGCTAATGAACTACAAGCTTGCTCCTGTGCATTTGAAGTTTGTTTATATTCACGATCACCTATGATAATTGCACACTTGTAACTTTGCAAGGTTTAATAGATACTTCACTGCTTCATTGTGCACTTTTGATTGAATACGAAAGTTTAACAACCAGTAAATCTCTTAAAAAAAGGTACCTTGCACACGTTTGAATATTGTAGCTGCCATAAGTTTTGACTTCTAATTTGGTTACTGAAAATGTCGGTCGATTTTAACAAAAGAGCAAAAGCGAGAAAAGCTTTTTTTTTTTTTTTTCTTCCTTTTGATTGCTTATTAGTTTCTTTCCTTTTTGCAGAACATGTCCATGGTAGACCAGCTCTTGACTGGCCAAGGCGAAAGAGGATAGCGTTGGGGACAGCAAGGGGTTTGCTGTACCTGCACGAACAGTGTGACCCCAAAATAATCCATCGCGACGTAAAAGCAGCAAACATTCTTCTTGATGATGATTTCGAGGCAATTGTCGGGGATTTTGGATTGGCGAAGCTTTTGGATCATCGTGAGTCACATGTAACGACAGCGGTCCGTGGTACTGTTGGGCATATAGCTCCAGAATATCTGTCGACTGGACAGTCATCAGAAAAGACCGATGTTTTTGGCTTTGGCATACTATTACTTGAGTTGATTACAGGTCAGAAGGCACTGGACTTTGGACGGGTAGCAAATCAGAAAGGAGTGATGCTTGATTGGGTAAGCTCTCTGTTTTTTTCATGGTATTATAGGTTCTGAGTCTTTCTCCATATATTTTAGGGAAAACTACAAAAAGCTCCTCCATGGTGCAGAGCATTTGCAGTTTATGACTGATATACTGTGGTTCAGAGTAGCACTGTCTCCCTGTAAATTTTTGTTTACTGTTTCTTGAGGATTTGTCTAAGAAAGGGTACCAATGGTGCTACATTTTATAAACTACGAGGTGATAAAATACAAATTATAAGATAATGAAGTTTTTCGTTCTGTGGTTCATGAAAAGAAAGTGTAGCACTTTGTTATCCATTTTAACGGCAAATCTGATGGAAAATTAAAATAGAGACCACATTGGTGTGCAGTGCTACACTTCAAACCACATAATAGTAAAATGAAAAAGCACAATCCCACAGTTGGGCTTTTCGATGATTTCCCTTCATTTTATCGCAAACACAAAAAAAAAAGGTTGCTTTCTTGTAGTCTCTCATTTTTAAAAATGGGTTTTCTAGTGTACAAGGTTTCTCATTTAGAATTCTTGGAGAATCAAACTTCTGTAGTCTTTATCCCTCGCATGCAGAGCCAACTTTCATGGTTGGAGTCCATGATGCTCAGGTCATAATAGAGCAATCTTTGATTCTTTAGTGCTGCTAAATGCTCTGTCATCGTTAGTATCTCATCGTTACAACGTGAAAATCTTTAAGAAAATTACTTGTTGAACCGAGTTTGTCTTACGAGAAATGAAGCTACAATTGGCAGAATGTTCTAGGTCTGTTTCCTATCAGATCGATCTTCCAGGTGATTTGGTTTCAAAGCAGGTCCTACGCCCCTTTTTTAATGATATTGTTAGTTCGGTTTGCTATATTTGATATTTAGTGGGTTAAATCTCCTTTCATTACCTTTTGTTCCTCTTTTCTGATGACAGAGTATGGTCCATCTAATCTTCCCTGACTATTCTAGAATCACTTCCTATAAGATCAAACTTTTGGGTTTAAATTATCTACTCATTTGCAAATAGCCAATAATCTATAATCTATAACATTATATGAAAGGGCACCTGGACGGTGCCACTTGGAGCCCTCCGGGTGCCCTTCCATTGTTTTATTTATAGGCTATACTATTTAATTAATTATATTTTTAATATTATGTATATCTATAACATCTATAACATCTATAGCATTATATAAAAGGCATCCTGACTGTGCCACGTGGCACCCTCTAGGTGTCCTTTCAATTTTTTAATTAAATTTAATAATAATTTTTTAATATTATTTAATTAATTTTAATTCTAATATTTTTTATTAATAAAATTGATTATAATATATTCTATATTATTTAATTAATTTAATAATGAGATAGGATATGTATCATTTCAATAAATTTGAAGTAATATCTGACAGCTGATTGAGATTGAACTTTGACATGTAATAGGCATCTTTAGTCTTCTATAACTTCTATAACTATATTATTTAATTAGATTTTATAATATTTTTTTACTGAGAAAACAGGATATACATAAACTCACTAAATTTTAAGTTATAATTGACAGGTTATTTGAGATGACAACTTAACATTAGATAACAGTTTTTTAGCTATTTAGTTTGTTTACTTATTGTGAGTAAACAACTCATATTTACCAAATTTATATCATATCTTTCGCTCATCTTTTATATATTTAGTTATTTTAATTAACGTGATGAGAGAATTTATATCTATTAAAATTTTAGCTATACTCCATAAATATGAGATATGGTGACTAAAAATCATATTTTTAGCCAATAAGTCATTTATTGTGAAAAATTGGAAATGATTAGATATGTATCATAAAAATAAGTAATTATCCAAATCAACCCAATTTTGTGGTATGTGAAATCTACTCGGAATATTAGATCACTTTTAGATTCATTCTTGTCTTATTGAATTATAGTAAAATTTAAGCATACCAATTTATGAAAATTCACTAAATCATATGTAATAATATAATTTAGTAAAATATTCATGCACAGGAATATTTGAATCCATGTATGATTTGTAAAATTAATTTATATTTTAGAAACATGTAATGTATAAATTATACTATTTTGAAGAACGAAATAAAATTTTGGCACCCAAAATCTAAAATCTTCACGTATTGCGAAATAAAGATTTTATTTTACAAAAAATTCTGTGTACAAGCATGGAAATCTAAAAAATTAAATTTATATATAGTAAACTTAATCACTATGTATGATGTTGAAAACGGAGAAGTTTGAATTCCGCAACTTACGTCGCAGGGCAATCCCCAGTCCCACACGGACAAAATTATCTTTTCGCTAAAAAGGTATTACTGAATTATAATTTAATATTTTTTAATAAAATTTTTATTTATTTTATATAATATTATTTAATATATATTGTCATAATCTGCAGTGTAGTGTTGGTTTTGTTGGGTGGTTTTTTTTTTTTCACTTGTATCCTCAGAAAGGGGAAAAAAAAAGAAGAAGAAGCAAATGCATAGACAAGTGCATAGTTTACCTAATTTTTGGTCCGTCCTTTTTACGTACATACAGGTTAAGAAGCTTCACCAAGAGAAGCAGCTGAGCATGATGGTCGACAAGGACCTAAAGAGCAACTACGACAGGGTCGAACTGGAGGAGATGGTCCAGGTGGCGCTCCTCTGCACACAATTCCACCCTGCGCACCGCCCGAAGATGTCGGAAGTGGTGAGGATGTTGGAAGGGGACGGCCTTGCCGAGAAATGGGAGGCCTCACAGAATATTAATACTAGTAATAATAGTATCAGCAACACTCCAAAGTCTGTTAATAGGTCCATGGAGCAGCTGCCTCCAAGATATTTGGACTTTGGTGAGGATGAGTCTTCATTATATTTGGAGGCCATGGAGCTCTCTGGCCCTAGATGAAAAAACAGAATGTTTATTTGTACATGCCTTCATTTTTTTTTTTTCTTTCTTTTTCCCCCCCCATTTTGGTTTTTGGATCAGAGTAAGGAGCTAGAAGGGAAGGTGGTTCTATTTGAGCTGGTATATTAGAATTAGGATTAAATATAGTGAGATAAATGTATTATTGTCGTGTACAGAAGGAAAGAGAGAAGAGTGGTGGGTATAGCGCTGAGAACATTTCTTATCCATTTCGGAATATTTTCGTCTTTGGGAACACTCTCTGGCCGTAGAATCTCTAATTCATCTGCAATTTGCGGAAGCTATCTCGTGCTTCGCCGTAGATTGGAATAATGGGGTTATTATTTGTTGTGCTAGCTGACTGGTGTTTTTTTTTTCTCCTTTGAACTGTGGAAATTAATACTCTGTTGTGAGTTAATACTCTGTTGTGCTATTCATGCAAATGCAATTGTACTGTGGCATTGAGTAATCAAGGTGTATGTATTACAAAGTTTTGTTGCTGAGACTCTTGCCAAGAGCTGAGCTAGATAACTGTCGATACCATTGAATTGAGCTATTCGTAAATACTGAATGCAGCTGTGAGCGTGTTGTGTTACATTACTTATCTGACAGGTTTAAAGGTGGTAATAAGACTGCTGCTGTTGGCATTCTATCTTAAAGTGCCTGGGCAGCTCCATTCTTTGCTTGTAAACTCTCCTCTCTCTCTTTTTTTTTTTTTTTGGGGGGGGTTCCTATCTGAAGAAGTTTTCTTTTAGGACTTGTCAAATCTTGTTTTGGCCTTGTATTTGCAGCTGTCACATATTCAGGCTTGTTTTCCCTCGTGTGTGAGAAAATTTTCATCTAATTAGCTGTGCTGCGACTTTAAATCTCCTTCTTCACAAAGTATGACCTAGTTTTGTGAAATAAGCAAATGTATTATTATTATTATGACGTTAATAGAGAGAAATTCTATGAATTATTGGTAAAACAAGGCAGCCAAGTTGAAAATGAAAATCCGAAAAATGCTGACGAATAGAATATATTTTGGTTTTTTTTTTTTCTTCTTAATGTCGAACTCCTTCGCTAAATGCGGTTTTTTGTTTTTTTGAGAGATAGGTAGCACGCTATCCGCTTCGTTTATTTTATTTAGAAATAAACTTAGCTGGAAATGTGAATCAACTAGGATTCGATCTTGGGACATCGGGAACCAACCACCAAGCCCTTTGTCACTTGCTCTAGGGACAGCCGGTCCGCTAAACGCAGTTTTGTTTTGAAGTTATTGCTGTTGGGGATTCTTATTTCGCTGCCTATTAACTGGCTTGCCCTTTGTGGTTTATTAGCAATAGTATATTTTTGGTATAAATTTATGGTGGACCGTCTCCACTACAGGCCATTCCGAGATTGATCCTTTTAACTATTTTTCTCTTAATTAATTCCTCAACATTTGATTCTTCTGATATATACAATTTTCGCATACTACATTAGAAATTTTATTACATGTAAAGGTAATTTTGCTAAAATTAATTATTCCGAATATTTCCAAATAAGATAACTGCCAAGTACTGCTAGTTCGAAGCCTAATTATTTTATATTTTTAACTAAGTTCATTTTTTTTAAAAAATAGATGTACGCGATAGCTTGCTAGCTTTCTCTCTCTTAAAAAAAAAAGAAAAACTACTGATAGCTAAGGAAGGTGTCTGTTGGGTGCCGATCGTCCCGACCCTTGACCCAGTCAAAGATCTTTCTCGGGAAGCACGTCGGGATTGAAACGGCTCCGACAGATGACCCTCGAAATGTGCGCCTTTTTACTGAACAAGCGATTCGACTGATGAGGGATCCAATTAGCCAGGTCCGAAAACTCTATTCTCTCTTTGGTTCAGCCGGCTGAGCTGAATGTACGGGGGAAGTCGGAAACTCGACCAGGAGACGAACCGAACGGCTAACACAACACAAGATCTGGCCGGTCTGAAGAGCCGAAAATGACTTTCTATTGAATGACCCAGTAGAAAGTACAAAAAAAAGGGTTTTAGTCTACAACGGAGTGATGCCCGGGGGGCAGACAGACTCCAGAATTCTAAATTACCAAGCTAGTCCTAGAAAAAGTGGTAAATGCAGGAAAGAAAGATGCGGTAAAATAAGAGTGGTCTTTTGTTCGCAGGGAGAAAAGACCCTTTTTTAGGATAATATGAGCCTATTTATAAAGTCGCCCCTGAGTTGGTTATAGTCCTTACACGATCAGCCATTATCTCCTGTTATTTTGGACCACCTTCGGCCGATCAGGACCATCTATAACTGCTTGCGGTTGCTATAACTCCCTCAATTTTGGTGCGGTTCGTGTTCCTTCTGGTGCACCTATTGTACTCCCGGTGCACCGCTGAAACCGCCGTACTGGTATGGACCCGTCGTGCCAGCTGTTCACACCGAATTGGCTCAACAATTGCCCCCTCGGCAGCTTTCGAAGTGACGCTTCGGTAGCTGGCATTGTCCAAAGCGCATTTCACCTTTTGGCATGGTTTTATTTGAATCGCTCGGTTCAAAATCCCATCACTGTTTCAAAAAGGGCGTGATCCGATGCATACTTTTTGATCCAATCAATTTCAAATCTTCTGCGCTAGTGGCTGACGTAATGCAAGACCCAGCGATTCGATTTTGGCCCGTTTATTTTATTTTTTACGGCCCTGATTCGTTCTCGATTTTTGTCTTATATGCGGCATTAATTATGTCCTCTTAATTGCCACCGTCTATTCATCATCATAGGCGACCTCGGAACTCGCTTCGATGCGATGGTTCGATACGACGGCTTTTCTTCTTCCCCAAGCTTCATATTCTTTTTGTCTCTTCTACCTTTTCGTTTCTAACGAAATCTTTTCATTTCTCCTTTGTCTTCTTCGCCGAAACCTTTTTATTTCTTCTTCCCCTTTTCCGCCAGTCTTCCTTTTGTCATCTATTACTTTCTGTTCCTGTGTTTTTCTTGTTTCGAGTGATGGCACCACTTCCGCCATTACCTACTCGCCCTTCATTGGATTACACCTTGCTCAAACCGTATCTTCCCTTAGACCCTACCAGATTAGTCTTGGGACCTTCTTTTACCCAAGATCCAACTCCTGAGGATTTTCCTTTCTCCAATGACGGTCTTCCATTAATGGCTGACTCCATTCATCTTCATTACTGGTACCCCTCGGCCTCGACAGGAAGGAGTCTTAAGACTTGGCTGAGCACCTCAGATGCATATCTATCTTGGTTAGATCGAGTCAAATCTGCTTATGGCGATTTTTGGAAAGAGATTAGAATTTATGAAGCTATCCAGTTATCGCGGAAACCCCCTATAGCCGATAACCTTTTGTTAGCTTCAGCTCTCTGTTTTTTGTCCCCTGCCTCCAACGTTTTTCTTTTCAGGGGAGGCCCTCTTACCCCAACTCTTTTTGATGTAGCCGCCATTGTTGGTTTACGCCCTCATAGTGTTACCCTCTCCATGGCCTATGATCCTGATGGTGTATCTGATTTTGAGGCCTATCTCGACCTTAATGATTTGGCTTACTCTAAATTTCTCCGTAAGTTTGCAGGTGAATCCCCTGCTCCGGTCATCAGGAAGGAACATACGGCGTTCCTCCTATACTGGCTATGTCATAATCTTTTCTGCACTTGTTCGCAGAAAATCAATCGAGATTTTGTTCCGATCGCAGTTGGTTTATCTAACGGCGATAAATTGGCCTTGGGGCCCTATTTCCTTGCTTTTGTTTACAGAGAAATTTTTGATTCCATTAAGCCGTCACCCTCTGGAGATGGTGTAACCATTAGCTCGGGTTGCGGTATTTTTTGGTTTTTGCAAATATTTTTGCAAATTTATTTTCGTAAGTTGTGCCGAGAACCTTTAGATATGGATTCGGCTGCCCATTGTGACTCCTATGGGCTTGCTCTCGGCTGCTCTCCGCCGTTGACATCTGGACATCCTCTTGATTTTCTCTCTTATTTTTTTGTTTTTTATGATTCGAGTCCTCACCTTCTCATTTATTGGTCTTCTTTGGCTGACCGAGTCACTGGCCCCTCTTGGTTTTTAGCCAGATATGAATCTCTTCAAGATGAGCTCGCTTCTTCTCGTGTCGGCGAGCATTTTGATGTTTGGTATTCTTTTTTGGCTCCTCGGGATTTGCATATTGGTTTGAAAACGCGCTCGAAGTTGTTGCCCAGCACCGAGGTTTACTCTGCATAGTTTGTGGCGTGCCAATTTGGATTTACACAGGCAATCCCTTCTCCGGCCAAACTCTTCACGGCTAATACTGCCGTTTATCGCCCGCCTACCAAGAGTATAGCCGACGCCGATCGGATTTCAGCCATGGGGAATCGTCTTCGGCGATTTTTTAAATTGACCAGCTTTAAGCCGAATTATACCAGAGTATTAGGCTTCCGCTATATCGTTAATTGGGATATCTTTCTCAAGAACACTTTTCCTCCCATTGTTTCGCATGCACACCGCAAGACTCGTCACCCCCCGGGTATTTTATCTCATTTAAGGTTGATTTCCTGCTCATAGTTACGGCTGCTTATCTATTTTTCATTTGTAGTCCCCTTTCCGAGCAAAAATCAATTGGAAGGCCCTGCCGAGCCATCCATATCAGAAGAGAAATCGGAAGAGGCTGCTGAATCTTCGCCTCCTTCCTCTGTAATGTCTCCTATTCTTCTCTTGATTCTTTCTATCTTGATGTTTGTAATACTTACTTTTCTTTTACTTTCATCATCAGTCTATTCCTACTTCTTCATCGGTCCCAGCTTCGGATAAAAGTCCGATTGAAACTGTACAAACTACTCCTTCGCCGTCTTCAAAACGGCGTAAATCAGTTGCTAAACGACAATTTCGACAAGCCGAAGATGCTCCTTCGGCTGACATTTTAAAAGACAAAGCCGAAGATACACCTTCGGCTTCAATCCCAAAAATAAGAGCTGAAGACATGCCTCCGGTTGGTGTTCCATCAGAAGAAACAAATGTACCTACTTCGACTACAGAACAAAGTCCTATCCCGACCGAACCAATTGAGATCGAGGTAAGCCAAGTTATTTGTCTGTACCCAAGTTTTCTTTTTCTTCATTTATTTATCATTTTCCTTTAACCCACAGTCCTCTCCTGAAAGAGCCTCTTTTACTCATTCTTCGAAGACGCAGATGGATAGACAACTTCGCAGGGAAGCTCGTCTTGAAAAGAAACGAGGTATGGAGAAAGAAAAAATCCGTTGCAGAAGCGAGCACGATGCCATTACCAGGTGAAGCTATATCACCTCTTTCTGTCCCAATCCCAATTACAGGGGATGAAAAGGCAAATGTACCTTTCGGGCAAGGTTCTGGAGAAGCGCAAGGCTCTGGAGAAGTAAGCACCATACCTCCTCCTCCGACTCATGAGGCTTCCCCTTTTGCTCTTGAGGATCCTCTATCTGCTACTCTTCATTCTCTACTGGTTTCGAGCCCCAGTTCCAATGAGGGAGATGATTCTTCGACCATTATCGCATCATCAGACACTCAACGCAAATTTGATGAGTGTCTTAAAATATATAGTAATAGTCTCCCTTGTTTAGCTCAAAATCCAGAGCTATTTGATCGGCTGTATGCTTTTTTACTTGCTCTGGCCGATCAATCAGATATCGCCTCTAGTATCAAATGTTTTGTAGAGACTCTGTCGTCTCAGCTTTCTTCTTTCTTATCTCGGCAACAATGCTTAGGAGCCGAGCTTTTAACTACGGGTCAACATTTTCATCGAGTTGATCACTATAAGAACATTATTCCTGAGGTAGCAGCCCCTATTACTGAAGTGAATCAGGAAGATCAGGCTTTGGCCAATCAAGAATCGGCTTTACAACAGCGAATTTCAACTCTTAAAGAAGAGTTAGCAGCAGTCGAATCAACTTTAGCCCAAACCTCTGAGCGCCGACTTCAATTGCAGAACCAATTAAAGTCTAAAAGAGCAGAAGGGATGAAAATTCAAGAAGAGCTTTCTCAACTCTACAAGGTGCATCCCTTGATGAAGCGCCGAAGAAAGGCTGCCGAAGCTGCTCAAGCCAACCTTATAGCCGAATGAAACCAACTCAGAGATTTATTACCTTGATTCGGCTTGTAATATTCTAGCTTTGATCTTGGTTTTTCTCCTACATGGATGGGTAATATTTTTTTAAATACTTTCCGTTGATTGGTTTTTCACTTTCTGACCCATCTCTGTTTTTCAAGTAATATGCATTTTCTTTTGTAATTCAACTGACTTGAAATGGCCCTTCCCAATTTGGGGACCATTTTTCATACGTTCGGTCTTTTTGACCGATTGGAAAAACCAGTCGAAGGACTAGATCATCGACCGCAAATGCCTTAGACCGAACTTTCTTATTGTATGCGCTACGCACTCGGCTCTGATATGCTTGCATATTATCCAGAGCCATCAACCGAGTGTCATATATTTCTTCTATTTTTTCTTTCATCAAATTACTGTATTCATCAACGACAATTCTTTTTGCTTTTCTATTCTTAAAGAAGGAACTGTTATCTCGGCTGGAATTACGGCCTCATGGCCGTACACTAACTGAAACGGCATCATCCCTGTTACCGTTTTCACTGAAGTTCGGCATGCCCATAATACTTCGGAAAGCTTTTCATTCCATTTCCTCGAATGTTTTCCGATATGCCGTTTCATGAGATTAATAATTATCTTTTTTGCTGCTTCTACTTGTCCATTTGCTTGAGCATAATAAGGAGACGAATGAAGTAACCTTATCTTCCGAGATTCGATGAACTGAACGAACTGTCCACCCGTGAACATTGTCCCTTGATTGGTCGTAATTGTCTCGGGAATCCCAAAGCGATGAATTATATGATCTTCAACAAAATCGATAATTTCTTTCTGAGTGACCAACCGAGTAGGTTTTACTTTCACCCACTTAGTAAAGTAATCAATGGCCACTATTAAAAACTTATGACCAGCCGAGGAATTCGGCTGGATTTCTCTAATTAAATCTATGGCCTAACCTCGAAAAGGCCATGGTTTAATTATGGCATACATCTCGGAGGCAGGAACCCTCTGTATTGAGTCATGAAATTGACAATCCTGGCAACCCTTAGCATATTCTATGCAATCTTGATGCATAGTCGGCCAATAATATCCTAAGTGCCGAATCGTCCATCTTAGCCTTTTTCCTGCTAAATGGGTTCCACATATTCCCTCATGTGTTTCTCCCATTACCAGCAGAGCTTCTTCGGGCCCTAAGCACTTCAATAGAATTTCTTCGACTGTTCTCTTGTAAAGTTGTCCGTCTAACAAACAATAGCCGAGAGCTCTCCTTCGAATATTATAGCCGATCCCTTTATTAGGGTCTTCCAAATATTCGATTAAAGATTTTCTCCAATCCTCTTTTACCTCTACGGGAGTTATGATCGGTTCTCGTATATGAACCGAAGGTAACAGCCTTCTTTGTATTACTATTGATTCTGACTTCGGCTCTCTATATCCTGAAGCTGACTGGGCTAGTTCATTTGCCTTTTCATTTTTCTGTCTGCCCAGATGTTCAAATTCAGCTTCTCCGAAATTGCATAGTAATTCTACTGTCTTTCTTAAATAATTTTGCAAATTTGGATTTTTACATCGGTATTCTCCATTAACTTGTTTGACTACTAGCTGTGAGTCACCGATGACTTTAATTGACTTTGCTTTCAATTCTTGCAAAATTTCAAGGCCGATTATCAAGGCTTCGTATTCGGCTTGGTTGTTGGAACAACCGAAATCTAATTCAAACGCAAATTGGCAAATGTATCCTAAGGGGACTGTACAACTATTCCTGCTCCTACAGATTCAGCTGTTTTTGAACCGTTAAAATAAAGTACCCAAGGTTGACAACCGACAAAATTTTGTTTCGGCTCCTCAATCTCCACACATGGGTGATCAGCCAAAAAATCGGCTGTAGCTTGGCCTTTGACAGCTTTTGCAGGAACATAATTAAGGGAGAACTCGGATAATGCTGACACCCATTTTCCGATTCGTCCCCGTAGCACTGGCTTAGATAACATGTATTTTACCAGATCGGTTTTACATATTACCGATACTTCAGTTGGTAAAATATAGTATCTCAATTTTGTGCATGAATAGTATAAAGCCAGACATAATTTTTCAATAGCCGAATATCGTTTCTCAGTATCTAAAAAACGTCGGCTTAAATAATAAATGGCTTGTTCTTCCTTTTCTTTATTTTCTTGGGCCAGTAAGCATCCTAAATTCTCTTCTGCAACCGATATGTACAATTTCATCGGCTGATTTGGCTTTGGAGGCACCAATACCGGAGGATTTGATAAATATCTTTTTATATTTTTAAACGCCCCTTGTTGCTTCTCTGTCCAAACAAATTCTTCTTTATCTTTTAGCTGAAGTAGTGGGGTAAAAGCCCCTATTCTTCCGGCCAAGTTGGATATGAACCGTCGAAGATAATTGATCTTCCCCAACAGGCTTTGTAATTTTTTTTTAGGGATAATTGCCTATATACCCCTCATGCGTCTGGAAATATCCGATCTACCCCTACTTTTTTTTTCTTTCTAAAATGCCCCTCATATGTTCCACCGTTATTGCAAAATACCCCCGCAGTTATCTCCTGTTAAGTTAACCTGAGTTAAACGTGAGTTAAAGATCTATCACAGTTAAAAAAAATTAAAATGCCAATTTTGCCCTTATCTTAAGGGCAAATAAGAAAGGTTGGTTACGGTAGAGGGGTATATTGGAAAAGACAAAAAGTTGAAATACTTTTTGTGCCCCTGACTTTAAGGGCAAATAAGAAAGACAATGATGGTGGAAGGGTATATTTGAAAAGGGTAAAAGAGTAATTTTACAGAGATAACAGTGTTATTTAACAGATTATAACTCTAAGGGTATATTAGAAATAGGTTGGAACGTAGGAGGGGTATATTCAATATTAGCCTTCTAAGAGGGGTAAATCGAAAAATCGGAAACTTTTTAGGGGTATATAAGAAATTGCCCTTTTTTTACTTTTTGGTGGCGATAATTCCAATATTGCTTTTGCCTTATTTTTATCAATTTCAATCCCTTTTTTATGCACTAAGAATCCTAGGAAATTTCCCGCTGAGACTCCAAAGGCGCATTTCAAAGGGTTCATTTTCAAATTATATTTTCTCATTCTTTCAAAGGAGAGCTTTAAATCAATCCAATGTTCGGCTTGTGACTTGGATTTTATGACTATATCGTCGATGTATACTTCCAACATCTTGCCGATTAAATTATGGAAAATAAAATTCATTGCTCTCTGATAAGTAGCTCCGGCATTCTTTAAGCCGAATGGCAAAACGATCCATTCAAAAGTTCCGATCAAACCAGGGCATCTGAAAGCCGTTTTAGCTACATTACCCTCAGCAATATAAATTTGATTGTACCCAGCATGTCCGTTCATAAAGGACAGGATCTCATTACCGGCAGCCGAATCTACTAACATATCGGCTATTGGCATGGGGTATTCATCTTTTGGTGTAGCTAAGTTTGAATTCCTGAAATCGATGCAAACTCTAAGTTTATCATTCTTTTTACGCACTGGAACTATATTAGACACCAATCGACATAACGGGCCCGCTCTAATAAATCCGGCCTTCAAAAGATTTTCTATTTCATTCTTAATTTGGAGTACAATACTCAGCTCAAACCTATGAGCCGATTGTTTAAAAGGCTTAAAACCTTTTTAATGGGCAGCCTATGCTCTACAATTTCTTGGCTTAAACCTGGTATTTCTTCATAACTCCAGGCAAAGCAGTCTTTGTACTCCTTCAAAAGTTCTTTCAGCTCCTTCTGCTGTCGAGCCGAAAGCTTTGCACTTATATACGTCTGTCACGCGGATGATGCAATGCACAATACAACAAACATCCTATTTAAAAGTGCTCCCCACACGGAAGCTTTTGTTTTTAAACTCTAATTCAATCATTCATAAAAACCATTCGAAAACCTTTTTAAAACTGTTTCCCACACGGAAACTCTATTTTGAAAACCGATTACCTCGAGGGGTAGAAAACCACGATGCATAACTACAAGAAAACCAAATCTTCACAGAACCAAAACCACAGATCACATACATTCAAGCATACAGAAGATCAACTAACTGAACCATTATTAATAAAACTACTAAGTGCGGAAAAGAGATAACCAGGGTGACGGTCGCTACTGCCGTCTAACTAGATCGTCCTCTCGTCGAGCCCAAAATCCAACTCCTCGTCTCTGTTACCTGGGGGGGAAAATGGGGGGTGAGAAACCGCAACCATGGTTTTCTCAGTGGGTACGACAGAGCCACGAAGGCAAGTCGTAATCACCGGAAACCAAAGGAGATAGATAAACAAGTATATAACTGTAAGCTGATATGAAATAGAACTACAGTAGCTACAACAGATAAATAGGAAGAAATAAATAAACCTGCTACTGTATAGAAAACAATGCAAAGAATGCCTCAATGTACTGAACCAGAAACTGTACCCAATCTGTGCCTGCTGTATCGGTCCGCAGACCTCAAGCGCTGCCTGTCACTAACTGCACCGACCTGATCCATCCGCCCCGCAGGACGACCTATCCGGATAAGTATACCTCCGATCGGTGGCCAAACCGATCCGGTGTCATGAATACCCCCAAGTGCTGTGACTAAGTCAATGCTGGTATGCTCAAACAAAAACAAACCCGGCTAAAGCCGGTGCCTAGGCCGAAGCCAACAACGAGGGCGTACAATGCCAAACTGAAATAGAAGCTAGGGCGTACAACGCCGAACCGAAATAGATGCTAGGGCGTACAACGCCGAACCTTGATCAACCAGATCGAAACACACGACAAGAGAGTCGATGTGTTGCCTGGACCCAAGGTCCACAGAGATAGTGAAATACAAATGCAACCTGCTCTACATGTCTATCAATCACTAACCAATGCAGTCAACGAAATACGATAGCCAAACGATAACCAAACAACTGACATGTAGAGCTAATATACTGGAATAGAAAAACAGGAGAAGGAGGTGAAACGCTCTCACCGACTACCAGCTCGAAGCACCCACCTGTCACTGTCGCGTCGGAACACCGGGTACGCACAAGTCGACCAGACCTAAGAAGATCCACCAAGTCAGTATCCAATCCACTAACCCAAAGCACGAGACTCACAAACCCCTACACAAGATCCCCGTAATCGGTTTCCCAAAACCGATTACCGTAACTCACCGGAAGTCCCGAAAACCACACCGGAACGCCGTCAGGACCCACTAAGTGTCCCGAACTCACCGACTCGTACCACGAATCACCCGCTGCCCCAAAACATTCCAATTTGGATGCCTGGGCAGCGAACACGAGGTAACACAACCATACGATCATCGCCGGATAATCGTACGAATCCGGGTTCCCGAAAGTGTCTATTTCGACACCGGAACCCTCCGTCGCTCACCTATCATCATCGAACCCACAAAATGATGATGGTGACCAGCCAACAAGGCTCAGCGACAAAACACGAAGCAACCAAACACCGTCGGAAAGAATCCGAACCGCAACCGCGTTCTTTCGGCGAATTTCGCCGAAAAACGCACCGAAATCGACCTACCGATTTCCGCGAAAGCTAACGGACCATGGACAATCAGTCCAGCGATCATAACAAACTCCCACACACTGCCCATAGTAGCCACGCAAAGCACAAAAGCATAAAAGACCCTCTAATTACATAAAATATCATCATTTTATGTAATTTGAGCGATCAAGCAGCTCGTTCACGCAAACCGAGGACTTTCGAAGTCCGCAGAGACACGTACTGACAGGTCTCGACGTACCGGAGTCCGTGCTCACGATCCGGAGCACAGCGGCTCGTTGTGGGAAGCGCGGGAGCAACCCGAAGGTTCAGCAAATAGCGCGCAGTCGGGGAAGATCGCGAAGAACAGAACTAACCGGACACTTCTGATCCACGGGAAGGTGAGCATTGTGATCAGCACTGACCAGCGGTCACCGTGCTCACCTCCGGAGGCATCAGAACAGCCTCGGATCGCCGAAAAAACAAGCACAAACTCGAAACAGTAGCCAAAAAGGCTGAAACGGAGCGACATCGCCAAAACAGCGGAACGGGGCCTTCCCGACAGAAACCAAGGTGAGCACGATGATCAGCAACTTGCCAGGATCATCGTGCTCCCTTCCGTAGAGATCGGGGAGGCTCGGGAAGCCCAGAACAAGAAACCCACTCAAATAAGCCCTATTTCGGGCTTGGCCGGAGCAACCTTGCTCCGGCCGGCCTTCGGCGGCACGGCGGCGCGCGCGGGGCCCTGAGTCGGGTGAGGGGGAGGTGAGGAACACCGTGCTCACCTCAGTTGGCGGCGAGGAGCGGCGGCGGCGGCGGCGGAACCAACTCAGCCCGCACGAGCTAAAGCTCGAGTTCCGGCGAAGCTACGGCCACGGCGGCGGCCGGGGCTCCTCGGGAACGACGGCGGCAGGTCCCCAACGGCCGGAGGAGGAGGAGGGAGGTGGCGGGCAACAGCGGCGGTGGCCCGCGGCTCGGGTGTGGCCGCCCGAGCTTGGCTCGGTCAGCAGGCTGGGGCGGCGGCGCCCAAGGCACGCGGTGGCGGCGGCGACCCGTAGAGGCGGCGGCGACCGGCCGGGGAGGGTCGCCAGGCTCCGGGGACGGCGGCGGGAGCGATCTCAGGCGGCGGCGGCGCGGGGAAGAGGTCGCACCCAGACCTCGGCCCGAGCAGGTCTGGGGTGGCCACGGCTGGCCGAGGCGGCGACGGCGGCGCGTCGGGGCGGCGGCGACCGGCGGGAAGGGGCGCCCGGGCACGGGGGATGTCGGCGGGAGGGTTTCCAGGCGGTGGCGGCGCGCGGGCAGGTAGTGTAACCCAGCTCGGTCAGGCTCGGCCCGGGCTAGCAGATGCGGCCCGGGGTGGCAGCGGCGGCGCAGGCGACGGCGGCGGTCGGCGGGGATGATCGCCGGAGCACGGGGCGACACCAAGGGAGGGTCCGAAGGTGGCGGCAGTCTCGGGTCTCCTCACAACCCGAGAGGAGAGAGGGAGAGAGAAAGAGAGGGAGAGAGGGAGAGGTAGAGGCTGCCGCGGTGGTTGGCCGGCCGGGGCTCGGTCGGCGGCGGCCTGGGCGCGCGCAGCAGGTGCAGGGGAAGGAGAGGGAGGCGGCTGGGTGGTTGGCTAGGGCTAGGATTAGGGTTAGGTGGCACCAAACCCTAGAAAGCTATAAATACTAAGGTGTAACTTTGCAAATAAGTCCACCAAACCTCAGTATTTATAACTGAGTCCATCACAGCGTGTGTAAAACACGCGAACACCCCTCTACGTGCGATCCCACGCGAAACGGTACATAAAATATCGCGACTTTCGCGAAAATACCAATTTGCCACTACCGTCCTCTCCTCGATCAACGCGCGATCTCCGCAGATCCGTCCGTCAGATTTGCGAACGGATTGCACCGGTGCGATCAGCACCTCGGAGACAACAAAGCTGCGATTTCGTTTCGTCTTGATCGACCACGGATTCACGACAAAATCCAACCTTCTTCGAATAGAAGGAAACACACACATAAATACATATAAAACATGTATTTTTAGATTTTCTCGAAATCTGTGCGACAAACTCAAAATCCGTCAGCGTCATTAGTTCCAGAATAGCTGAACCGGTCGAAACGAGCTATTGGACTGCTATGAACAGAGTCCGGTACGAGCCAGAAGCCAACTTCCCACCGTGGCTTCTCCGGAAAATCGAGTTACTATTCACTTTAAGTGAAACTTGAAAATCGCGTAGAATTTCCGTTTTAACTCGTTTTCGCCCGAAACTTGACGAGTGCAATTAAATTACACACAAAAACATCGTCAACTGAGAGTTTAGCTACCCTGCAAAAATCTCAGTCCTTACAACGTCGGTCTCTTATCTTCGTCGGATCCTAAGTTTACTTCGATCAGTGAGTCTTGGGTCTCCAACTTTTTCTCACCGACTTTAATAGGCGATTCTTCTAGATTCAATCCACTTGTTTGTCCATTCAGTTCATATGATTTATCAGTCTCAATGACCGATTTCATTTGATTTTCTTCTTCGGCGTTGGTAGCCGAATCTATTATAACTTCTTCGGCTTTGGGAGCCGAATCTATTATAACTTCTTCGGCTTTATTAGCCGGGTTGTCGAACATTAACACATCGACTGAGGCAGCCGAATCATCTTTATAGCCGATCTTGTTGATCGGCTTATCGTGTCGAGGCTCTTGACAAGCCCCTACTTTCAATTCTTTGTATTCCATTTAACCACTTCGGTGGCTCTTCCTCTGCCACCATGCCACCTACATCTTTGGAGAAGATCAACTGAACCCCCTCCTCCGTAACTCTGACAAAAGAAATCTGATCTGGATCTGCGTCGGCCCAATTGGTGTGGCCGATTTCCTCCTAATTGACATTTATCATTTGGGGCCGCCCTTCGGCCCGGATTTCTTCTACCTTGTCCCCAACCCACTGGAATAGCTTTCCGTGGAGTGTAGAGGGTACGCACTCATTCACGTGTATCCAATCGCGTCCAAGTAGTAGGTTGTAGTGGCTATCTGCATCCACCAAAAAAAACGCAGTTTTTAAAGTTTTGGAGCCTACCGTGAGCTCGGTGGTGAGCACTTCTCGGGCTTGTTGACCGCTACCAGTGAAGTCGATCATGATTGAATCAGTGGGCTTCAACTCATCTTCATCTTTGCCCATCTTCTTGAAGAAAGAAGTGGGCATTACATTGATCATGGCTCCACCATCTACCATAACTCAGCCTACTGGCCGACCTTCGATTAAGGCCTTAATAAACAGAGGCCTTATGAATCTTGTCTGCATGGCCGATGGTTTCTCAAAAACCACTGCATCAGCCGGTTGAAAATCTTCCAGTTGCAATTGGGCCACTTTAAGCCCAACTTCTTCCTCCTCTCTGAATTCTTCATATTCGACAAGCTCTGCCTTAAAGGATTGAGGCAGGGCATAAACCATATTCACCTTGGCTGGTGACTCATCAGCCGATTTACCTTTAATCTTTTGTTTCTTCTCCTCTGACTCTTTGGCCGTCTCGGCTGAAGAGTCGCTTTCCACACGGACCTCCCTTTCCTTGGGGGGCCATCGTTCTCTCTTGATAATCGTTTCAAGGAAGGCTATTTTATCTTCTAACTCCCTTTCTGGTCATTTTTTCTTCCGACTCGGCCTCGGTTGGCCGTTCTACCTTTGATTTCATCCAAGGGACAGGCGATGAGCCGCCTGCCTCATGGTCATTTCGCATTGGGCGAAAGGGGTGTGACTGCTCATTAGGACGGCTCCATACGTTGAGCCTTATCCCTTTCACTTCTTCGTAGTGTTGTCTTGCCTCGGCTTGCATCCTCTGCTGCCGACGCTTTTGAGTTTTTGTTAACATCGGCCCCTGCCACCTGGCCGATGGTTTGACTTTAACTTCGTACCATTCATCCACTGGCACATTTGCCGGTACCATTACCGTTCTCAAATGATTTTTTAAAATTTCTCTTCTTTCCCAAGGCCTCGGCCAAGGCTGAATGCTGAGCTCATTCACTAGTCTCCGACCCAAGAACTCAATGTCTCCTTCGGTTATTCCATCAAATTCGGGTTTTGGTCTCGGCCTGGCTTGATGTTGCCAACGTGGCCGATATCCAGGGAACCTTTGTTTGGAGCCGAATGGTCTATCCTGATAGCCCCATCGGCCTTGACATTCGCCACACCTGTTGTTGTAATAATCATGCAGAATTTTCTGCATCAACACACTTTGCTTGCGTTGAACTGAGTCGACTTCCGGTTCAATCTCGTTGGAGGCTTCATCTAAGCCTTCCTCTTCTTGATCCTCATCATCGGGAATGTCATCCCATTCCTCGAAAAACGCCATCAACTCATTCCACTCATTGCCTCTTTTCTTGGCATTGATGATGACTTCCCAGTCCTTCTTCGTCATTTCGGCTTTACACCTTATGCAAAGCCGAAGGTTTCTTTTGGCATGTGCCACGTTATTTGCGGTCACCTGGTCCGCAGTCGCCTTTCCTCTAGCGTCCATCACTTTGTCCTATAAAGAAAGCATATTTTTATCAACTTCTTTACTTTTAACTTGCTGATCGGCTAAAATGAGCCGACCCTCTTCTATTTCTTCTTGAATTCGCCTGTTGGCGGTAGCCTTTTCTTTTCCCCTCATGTTCACCACGTTAACCTGCGGTGGAAAAGGATTTTTATCAATTTCCATATTTTTACTTTCTTGGTCAGCAAAAATAAGCCGACCTTCATTAATTTCTTTTTGTATCTGCCTCTTGAAGGCAGTGCATTCGCTAATTTTATGGCTCCACGAGTGGTGCCACTTGCAATATCTTCTACGTTTTAATTCTTCCACAGGGGGCATAGTTTGGCCCTCCTGTAGTTTAATTCATCCATCCCTTAGCAACTGATCAAAAATCAAATCGGTCTTTGATATATCGAACGAATAGTTAAAAGCAGACATATGTGCCTTAGCTTCGCTTGATCTTGCGGGCTTTAACAAAGCACATTTGTACGGTTGACTGTTTCTCACCATCTCGGCAGCACAGATTTCGGCTCCATCAGCCGAATCTTCTGCCTCTTCAGATGAATTCGGTTCTTCATGAGCCGAAGACTCTTCAAAGAAGGAAATATTTTTTTCCTTCCCTTTATTCTAGTCTTTATTTCGGCTCCATCTAGGCCGATCCTCATTATTCCCTTTTCGAAACTGCTCGTATTGAGCAACTCAAACTCCCAAATCAAAAAGATTTGGAAAGAATTTATCCTCAAAATGATCTTTAATTTTAAAATGCATGCTGTTGAATGCCATTTTGGCAAATTTCGATTCCGGCATTCTTACGAAACAACGACTTCGAGCTGTTTTGAATCGGTTCAAATATTCATCAACCGATTCTCCTGTTCTCTGTCTGAATTGAGCCAAATCCGCAATTGATAATTCTGGCTTTGTTCTATAAAACTGTTCGTGGAATTTACCCTCTAATTCGTCCCAGTCTCGGACGGAATTAGCAGCTAAACTCGTGTACCAAGTGCAAGCCGTCTTGGTTAATGAGGTATTAAATAACCTCAACTTTAAAAAAAGATCTGCCGCGGCTTCACGACACTGAGCTGTAAACCGCGCGACGTGCTCGATCGTATTTTCGGTCTCGTCGCCGAAAATTTGTCAAACTTCGGCATCTTCCAATTTGCTGGATATGGGTGTTCTGCATCTATATTTGTAGGATATGGTGATCTGAATACGGGTCGCATTGTTGGCCTTGTGCCTACTCCGAAGGTGTTCCAGATGGCTTCCTCTATTTGCGCATAAATCTCATTATTAATCCCCTGTAAAGGGACTTGCGCTCGTGCTGGGTTCGATGGTTGTGGCACACCGAGATTTTGTACCAAAGGATTAACCCCTTGTGCATTTTGAGCTTGCCCCCTAGCTCCTACATTTTGAGGCTGGTATGCTGCTACTGGTGGAGGAGGTGGTAACTCCCAGGCTATCTCTGGCTGTAGACCAGTATTACCGACAGCCGATCTATAGGCTGTCTGATATGGTGCCCCCTGGTATTGGGGCTGTACATTTACCGGTATTACAGGGTTTTGTAACACCGGTGCCATCGCAGGCACCTGTAAGCCTGCTATCGGTTGCTCATTACGAGTTAATAATTGCCCTATTTGGGCAATATTATCGTTAGAGGCCGTGATTGTGGCCAATACGACATCCAGCCGTGCAGTACTCGCATGACTATTTTGGTCCAAAACTTGCAAGACCCGAGTTATTTGTCCAAGCGCCTGAGCCAGACTAGGCTCTTGTTGGCCAGATTGACCACTGGTCTTACCTTCGGCAGGTAAGACTGCTTGGTGCTCTACGGCATTCTCCGAATTACTCGGCTGTTCGCTCCCAGAATTTCTAGGAACGGTCCTATTACGGAGATTCATGGCATTCTCATCAGCCATAATTTGTATAAAATGTAAATTTACCTAAAAATTTGAGTCCCACCGGGCGTGGCAAAAAATTGTTGGGTGCCGATCGTTCCGACCCTTGACCCAGTCAAATATCTTCCTCAGGAAGAGCGTCGGGATTGAAACGGCTCCAAAAGATGACCCTCGAAATGTGCGCCCTTTTACTGAACAAGCGATTCGGCTGATGAGAAATCCAATGAGCCAGGTCCGAAAACTCTATTCTCTCTTTGGTTCGGTCGGATGAGCTGAATGTACGGGGGAAGCCGGAAACGCGACCAGGAGATGAGCCGAACGGCTAACACAACACAAGATTTGGCCGGCTTGAAGAGCCGAAAATGACTTTCTATTGAATGAACCAGTAGAAAGTACAGGAAGAAGGGTTTTAGTCTACAACGGAGTGATGCCCGGGGGGCAGACAGACTCCAGAATTCTAAATTACCAAGCTACTCTTAGAAAAAGCGGCAAATGCAGGAAAAGAAAGATGTGGTAAAATAAGGGTGGTCTTTTGTTCGCAGGGAGAAAAGATCATTTTTTAGGATAATATGAGCCTATTTATAGAGTCGCCCCTGAGTTGGTTATAGCCTTTGCACGATCAGCCATTATCTCCTGTTATTTTGGACCACCTTCGGCCGATCAGGACCGCCTGTAACTGCTTGCGGTTGCTATAACTCCCTCAATTTTGGTGCGGTTCATGTTCCTTCTGGTGCCCCTATTGTACTCCCGGTGCACCGCTGAAACCGCTGTACTGGTATGGACTCGTCGTGCCAACTGTTCGCGCCGAATTGGCTCAACAGTGTCAATTTCAGCGAAATCTCAATTCAATATACAGAAGTTATTTTCCTTAGAATGAGGTGTTTGATTTGTCAGAAAAGTGTGGAAAAAAATTTCCGAGCAAAAGAAGTTTTCTATGAAAAATTTCTTTTTCAGTTTTTTGTCCGTTTGCTTTTTTTAAAAAACAACTATATTTTTTGAAGAGCAATGCTTCGATACACCATAATTAATAAAATCAAACTCTTAATTAGTAAAAGGTATAGTTTGATTTTACATAAAATAATCTATTGAACATGTTACCAATTTGAATTAGTTAATAATGACAATATTGAAAAAAATTAATAGTATATACTAAATTTGTTTTTTTTTTTTTTTTTGAGAGAGATAGGTAGCACGCTACCCGCTTCGTTTATTTCATTTAGAAATAAACTTAGCTGGAAATGTAAATCAACTAGGATTCGAACTTGAGTCTCGAGTACCAACCACCTTGCCCTTTGCCACTTGCTCTAGGGACGGTCGGTTATATACTAAATTTGTTAGCATCCTATAATATTAAGTACCTTATTTAGTTTTGTTACTTATCAAATTAGATAATACCCAATTTGTTAAGTATCAAACTCAAAAAAAATATTGAATTTAAATTTAAGTTTTGAAGTTGGTATTGTAATGTAAAATTTTAATTTCATAATTTATATTAAACTTTTAAATTTTGAATCTGTATTGTATTTTTAATCTAAAAGCCAAATTTTAATTTTTGATTTAAATTAAAATTTTGAATTTGAACTGAAAGTTTTTTTTGAAATTTGTGTTTTATATTTAAAAGTTGAATTTGATTTATAATTAAGTTTTTTATGTTGCTTTGCATTTAAATTTACAGTTTAGTTGTAATTTGAATTTTAACTATTGTTGTAGGTATTTGAGAAGGTTATAGTATTCTTAATTGGATAAAATCGATTTTGTAGAACAAAATATTTTTTTAAGACCAAAATACCCTTTAAATAGTTACCTGCTGAATGGTACCTATGCCTGAATAGTAGGTCGCTTCTAGAATCATATTACATCTCAACTATCTATTTACAAAAATAAACGGTCAAGATTTACGCGGTGTATTGAAGTATTACTCTTGTTTGAAAATTTATTTTTCAAATTTCATAGCAAATTAATGTTTTTCGAATTTTTTTTAAGAAAACAAAAGTGCTATTTTCTATAAAATTTGAAAAGAGGCTTTCTAAAGAAGCTAGTTTCTTTGGAACCAAATGAACCAAAAACTAAAAAAAGAGATTTTCCATAAAAAAAAATTTTCACGAATTTTTTTTTTCCACTCTTTTTCGAAGGAACCAAATAGCCCCTAAGCATTTGCACCCTGACCTGATTCTACCAACACTAACAAAATTCCTAAGCATTTGCATCCTCACTCACAACTAGAACCACGTATCTAAATCACAATTTTACAATACTACACCAAATCAATATAGCTCTAGAAAGTACATGAAGAATACAATATAATACCATAAATACATCCGAAAAAAATACTGAAGAGAATGTAGATGCCAGATAGAAAAGAGACAAAACACTCGCATCGATCAAGTGTGACGAAATGAGCGACAGGAGAAATTGAAGCTATTGAATATATATATATATATATATATATATATAGGCTGGGGCTACTATACTCTTATGAGTATAGAACCTCTTGTACTAATAAATTTTTAACTGTTGATTGATGGGATGTGTGGTTAGGATGATGGTGGTCCCCACTTAGAATGATAATGGTCTCCTAGGGTTGAGTGGGTAGTTGGTTGAATAATATGATCTAACGGATGGAAATGATCATGGAATAAATCTAAGGGCCAAAAATTTATGAGTATAAGGAAACCAATACTCATAAAAGTATAGTAGCCGGACTCAATATATATATAAACCAAAGATCTAATGATTCCTTCTTTACCAGTTGGAGGAGGAAAGTGGCGCGGCGCCTCTCCAGCCATGGCAAGGCGAGGGGCGGTGGGGAAGGTGTCAGCAGGAGTCGGCGGAGGGAGGTAGCTCCGGCTTGGGGGGTGCGGAGAGGGCGGAGGGAGGGAGATTGGGGTAGAGATGAGCGAAGAAAGAGGGAGGGGGATGCGGCCCGATGAATGGAGTTGGGATTTTCATAACAATAATAATTGAAATTTTACTTTTGGGTTAATTTCATGTACTTTCCTACAAACATATTGAATAATAAATATATTTCTACAAAATTCAACTTTCATATATTATTCCTATAAAATTCAACTTTTATATATTGTTCTTACAAAAAATCCTAATGTTTTAAAAAATGTCCCTGCCGTTAGAATTCGTTAGAAAACTTTAGCTAATCATAGGTTAAATGCTTAACTCTGATTAAATTATGAGATAACTTGACATTTTTGTCATTCTTATATTATACTGTTGTGATTTTTGGAGGGACATATTTGTGATGGCAAAATTGACATTTCACTTAAAATATAAATAATTCTATAACGGTAACAAACCAGAGGGATATATTTGAAAATATTAGAACTTTTGAAAAGACAACATATGAAAGTTGAATTTTGTAGGAAAATATTTGCAATTCACTATGTTTGTAGGGACATGAATGCATTTAACCCTTTACTTTTAACCTATTTTTTAGAGTATAGTTTAACTATACTTTAATTTATTAGTGTGTTTTTAAACCCTCCAAACACCTCATAGAAAATTTTTTCTATTCTCATAGCATAGTTAAACTATACTGCAAAAAAGATAACATTCAAACAGGCTCTAATCCGTTTGGATTGACGAATCTGTAGATCCAATATAAGTCAAGTGCAGTGGTGTTTGAGTTTCCCTGAAGTGTGATTATTTTTTGGTTGTTTGTTTTGACGTAACTCGTATAGCCTGAAAGTTAAATTCAATTACTTTTTCTATTTGTTTTGATGTAACTTGGTGCCGGTGAAATTAGTTTTGTGAGTTCTGTTGTTTGTTTTGATGTAAGTAAATGGATCTCATTATCTCCTAAATATAATAATAAATTTACCGCTATAAAATTTAACTTATTATATAATTAATTTTTTATTATTATTTAAAGATAATCCTAATTTATTATAAATAAGGTAATTCTAATCTATTATAAGGGAAGTAGAGTTTAGGTTTTACTGTTTAATAAATATTTTAGAGGAGGTTGAGTGTGGTGGAAGTCGAGTTCAGCACTTTAGAGGAGGAAGTCGAGAATAGGTGAAATGGAGATCTAACGTAACTTAAGTTACATTATATTTTTCACTTACACCAAAACAAATAACGGAAGTGATGGAACTTGAGTTCCATCACTCCACTTACACCAAAACAAACATGCCCTAAGTGAACGATGATTGTTTGTGGTTTGATGAAAAAAAAGGTGAAGATGAAATGGTTTGGAGATTATTCGATCCGATCCGACTTTGAAATAAAAAATTATTGAATATTATTGAAGGTTTATGAGTACAATGATCACTTGCCCATCTCCATAATTATTTGATATCAAATTTTATAAATTAGGCAAGAAAGTATTACATATTAGACATAATCTCTTTCTTTTTTTTGCTTTTCTTAAGGCTAAAGTTTAGGCTATGTAATTGGTTGTATCCTATATATACTTCTAATAAGAGAAGAAAGAAAACAAGTCTCGTTTTACATTGTATCAGAGCAATAATTCTATGTTGTCACAGCCCGCGACCCGCCTCTTTGGTCGGGTTGGGGCCACCTACAGACCACCGAACGGACAGAGTCTCCCCTGTACGTTCTAGACGTCGCAACAGTACAATACAAGAGGTTCCAAGCAAGAACAGTATTCATACACTGGTTGCATAAGGAAGGTATCAAACAACATGAATACAAACTATGTTATTACAAACATTCACATACATGCATTTTTACATATTATATTTTTCAATTACATTCAACTTCCAAATACAATCCTTGATTTCAAATTATTACAAGTTTGATTTTTCTATTTCCACCCTTAAGCTAGACTAGTTCGGGGTACCGCTATCTCTGGTCACAATGGTAGGGCGCTATCTACGGAACTATGCCTTTCCTCCCGCCGTCGCGCCGCTTGCGTGTGAACCTAAAATCCTCCAAAACAACGTGGGGTGAGAACTATATCCATAGTTCCCAGTGGGTACGGCCACCCAAGGGAGAAGCTCAACCCATTAGATCTAAAGGAGGCACTGCAATCATGTTAGTCTAACAGATATCCACAAATATTTAATTCAAGAATTAAATACATGCGTATGCCTCAAGACATGCAATATGCAAATGTAAATCATGCAATCAACTAAGTAGATGATCCGATACTACTTTTTATCTCGCTATCCATAGATCATGTCCACCATTTATACCTCTTGCCATTCTATATCATTGGTCACTTGCTTCAACAAAATCATACCTGCCATGATGTCGTCGGTAGCAGCAGGCTCCACAACTCGGGTCGCGTATCCATAGCCACTTGGCGCCCACCGCAAACCCTCCGGTTGCATCGTCCTTAACGCCCGCTCTTCCGACCACGCCGCAGGTGGCACACCTGCAGGCTGTCCCGGAGAGGAAAAGACCATCGCTAGTATTAGGGCTCGGCTACCGCCTTGCGGACACTCGTTTGGCGCACGGCCCGGTTGCCCACACCTGTAGAACTTGCCCTCTCGCTGCTCACACTGTTGTGGGTAATGAGGACACCCACAAACAACACATCTCATCGAGGACCGAGTGTGGTAGGTCCCCGGGGCTCGAGATCGTCAGCGCGAACACATCAAAGTTTGTTGAGAACTTGACTGACCAGCGAATCCACTCGTTGGCCGTCCCTTTCCCTTTTTCTTGCAATAAGACTCGTGCTCCTCCCGCACAATAGCACTGCCTTGCTCTATCCACAAGGCCCAATCTTCAAATCTCTCCCAATCTCCACCAATCCACACTCGGGAAGCGCTCCTAGAGAGAGAGAGGGAGAAACGTGGAGTTGAAGGGGTACTCTCTGCTGTGAACAAGAAAGGAGGAGGTGTGGGGTTTATATAAGCCGCCACAATTGCATTTAAGCCCTCCAACATTTCTTATTTGCAACAGTTCAAGGTCTGCTATTCGCAGCACTCGGTATCGGAACGAAGGCTCGGGTATCGGTATGCCCGGGTTGACAACCAAACCCGAGAGCAGCTGTTCTCGGGTTGGTGCGGGGTACCGGTGCCAACTTGGTACCGTACCGGTACGCAGCCCCACAGTGACCAAACCCGAGAGCAGGCCTCTCGGTTTGCTTGCCTGGTACCGGTACCACTCCTTCAGTACCGGTACGCAGTGCCCAGACTGTAATTCTAGCAGTTCTTAGCTCTACCTCGCGCCGAGCAATACTAAAACTCATTAATCCCATCTGGAACTCAACTTTAAACTTTAACCCTTCCAACATTGTTGGAGTAGCGTATGGACTATGTCCAACCATCCCTCTCGCCACGCTTCGGTCATTTTGACCAAAAGTGGTTTAACACGACAAGGATCCATTAATTTCTTGAAGGTCATGAGGGTCGCCAAAACTCGCTCCCTCTCCGCCTCCACCTCCGAAGTACTAAAAGTCGGATTGCCCGACCCAGACAGAAACACCTCCGCCGCGACTCCCGGCCGTACTCGACGGGCCGCAACTGATGCGGTCACCAGCTGATCAACCGTTTCCTGGAGTCTCTTTAACTCGCTCCTCCTGGCGCATGACAGCCTTCTACTGTTGCTGCACCAAATCGGCTCGTTGCCTCGCCACTCCCACGAGAGTGGCCAAATACTCGCGAAGTTCCAAGTCTCCGCTCGCCTCGAATTGCTCAGAGACACCACTTGTCCCATCCCGCGCCGATCTAGATGAAGATCGCCTGTGTAGTGCCATCGTTTCCCGAAACATGACAACTCAATCAATCCTCGACCCTCTGTGTCGAACACGAAATAACTAACACCGACTCAAATCGAGCAAAAGTCACGCAAGGGTGTCTATTCTCATCATTCGGTTTCATGTTGTATGCGTCCAACATGAACACCCTCGGTTGAGAATAAATCACACCTGAATCTACCTCTAACATCCGTTTTAGAGATTTACAACATAACCCAATCTATTAACCTTTCACCACAAGTCAAAAGTCCTCGTCTCTTACGAGCCTTAACCTCTATGGTTTACTATCCTAGGATCTCCTAGGTCCTTCTAAACCATTTTCTATTATTCTCTTTATGCTCTGATACCATTCTATATGTCACAGCCCGCGACTCGCCTCTTTGGTCGGGTTCGGGCCGCCAACAGACCATCGAACGGACAGAGTCTTCCCTTATGTTCTAGGCATCGCAACAGTACAATACAAGAGGTTCCAAACAGGAATAATATTTATACACTGATTGCATAAGGAAGGTATCAAACAACATAAATACAAACTATGCTATTACAAACATTCACATACATGCATTTTTACATATTACATTTTTCAATTACATTCAACTTCCAAATACAACCATTGATTTCAAATTATTACAAGTTTGATCTTTCTATTTTCACCCCTAAGTTAGACTAGTTCGGGGTACCTTTATCTCTGGACACAATGGTAGGGCGCTATCTACGGAGCTATGCCGTTTCATCGCGCCGCCGCGCCGCTCGCGTGTGAACCTGAAATCCCCCAAAACAATGTGGGGTGAGAAGTATATCCATAGTTCCCAGTGGGTACGGCCACCCAAGGGAGAAGCTTAACCGAGCAGGTCCAAAGGAGGCACTGCAATCATATTAGTCTAACAGATATCCACAAATATTTAATATAAGAATTAAATACATGCGTATGACTCAAGACATGCAATATGCAAATGTAAATCATGCAATCAACTAAGTAGATGATCCGATACTACTTTTTATCTCGCTATCCATAAATCATGTCCACCATTTATACCTCTTGCCATTCTATATCATTGGTCATTTGCTCCTAAGGTTTCCTCTACCTTAGTCAAGCTAACCACCCGACTCGGCCTTGAATCAATCCTACGCGGAGTACGGCGCACTCTGCTGCATCCACAACCCAATCATTTATATTTTTGTAACCCAATCTTTCCGGCTAACCCGAAGGTTGAGCCCTGACTCACAACCAAATCCCTACAATCGTGAGGAGCATCCACTACACTCATCCGGGACCGTCTGCGGGGTAGCTATGCTAACCCCTACTTGAAGTACTCCGGAGACCAAGCTTGGGTGGAGCGATCACTACCAAGCGAAACAAACGTAATGTGAGTACGATCCAATCCTCTAACCCGAGGATACCCTACCAGCTAGTAGTAATCAAGCCGGGATAAACACCAATCCCAATCCTCATATACTGAGTAGTCACATTGTCTCTAGCTAATGCCACAATGTGACAATGTCTCTAACTAATGCCACAATGTCACAATGTCTCTAGCTAATGCCATAATGTCACAATGTCTCTAAGTTCTCATTGTTATGTCAAATGATACCACAATATCTCTAAGTTCTCATTGTTATGTCAAATGCCACAATGTCTCTAAGTTCTCATTGTTATGTCAAATGCCACAATGTCACAATTGCATATGCATATACTTTTTAGCACATTCTACAACTTGCCAACATGCATAATTTCATCTAGCATATTCCACAATGTTAACATTCATATATCATCTAGCATATTTTTCATAGTAACAACATGCATATTCTTTGTCATCCAAGGGTAGTTATACATATCATCTCATGCATTCATATGGCATCTACCTATGCATTCATATATATAATTAACTACCGCTACATGCATCAACGACAAACCACTTCACTTTGACATTGAAATGACCTAATCACTTCGGTGAAGCACAACCCACCTCGCAATGCTATCCGATTGCTTGTAGTCACTTGCAATCGGGCTCCCGCGGCACACGTTGTCCGGTTCGGCTCGACCCAAGCCTAACGAACCGAATTCCACAAATCTCTCAATCGGACGCCGTAACCTTGTCGTAATCCAAAACGACGTTGTCCTCCGCGTCGAATTATCCTTCAATTAAGGTTTTACAAGGTTAATTTAGCTCAAAACCTCTTAGAGACAAGAGCTCCAATTTCTAAGCCTAGGGTTTAAGTTCTATAAGAATACTCCAAGTTTCATGATTAAACTTTAACCAATCCAGTTTAGAATCATCTAAAGGTCCTAAATATCTCATTTACAAGAGATTTAATCCAAACCCTAGCTTGAATCACAAAACTCACCATGGCCACCTTGGGAAAGAAGCTTGATCCACCATTGGAGAGCTTGCTTCACCACCAAGCTTCTTCTCCAACTTAATCTCCTCCAACTTCTTCTCTTTAATGGGGAAATTGCTAGAGGGTTTAAAAGAAAGACAGCGGAGATCTCATGTATGAAAGGAAAAGAGAGCCCTCCACTCCTCTCATGTTTTGGGAGAGAACCAGGGAGAGAGAGATGTTGTGGGTTTCATATAGGCCCTCCCAACACACTCTAAAATTTTCAGTTTAGCGGTTCAGAATCTAATACTTTTCGTCGGAACCCTTCTGAATGTTCGTTTAAGCTCAAATTTCACAATCAGATTCGGTTTAAATTAACAAGAAGAACGAAATCTTAACTTCTCAGTTTGGGCTATTTTTTGTCACCGAAAGCTCTACCGACTAAAATCTCTAGAAGATAGCAGTCAGATTTTGTTTTTCACTTTTCAGGCGTCGGAATGACATGAAACTTTAAATCTAGCCTCATAAAAATAATTCTAATATATTCTCAAATTTTCATAATTTTCTGACACTGTGAATTTTCTGCTAAAAGATCAGCCTCGTTTCTTACAGAAAATTCTAAATCTTTTGTTTTCATTCCAATTTCAGCACAAGTCATTTCCGGCTTATATTTCACTTCTTTAAGTCCAATAAAAATAGTATCTTACACTATTTTTATTTATACTTATTTTTATATTAAAATTCGGTACATTACATATGCTTCAATACTCTACTCATGCATCTTCTTCCTTGAAAATTCTAGCTATTAGTCATGACTGAAATACAAATGTCCTCTAATATTGATCAGCTTTTTTCATATTTTCTTCATCCATCTGACAATCCTGCTGCAATTCTAGTTTTATGTCTTCTCAAAGGGAGAAAATTATCCAACTTCGAGACGTGCTATGATAAATGCGCTTCGAGCCGAAAATAAATGTTGTTTCATTGATGGCACTCTTCCCAACCCTTAAAATGCAATTCCATGGTCGTTTCGTGGATTTTTAATTCTTTAGCTTCAAAATTACATGATAACATTTCTTATATTGATTTAGCCAGAGAAATATGGATGATTTGGAGGAGAGATTTTCACAAGGAAACATCCCTCGTATCCATGAACCGAAATGTGAACTTGCAATTACACACAATGCACTATGTCAGTTGCGGCATACTATACCAAGGTGAAAGGATTTTGAGATGAGCTAAGAACTTATTCAAATGTTCCTCAGTGTACTTGTGGTGAGGCCAAGGAGTTTATTGCTGAACGTGAGAAAGAGAAAGTTCATCAATTCCTAATGGGATTATATGAAAAATTCAACATTGTTCGATCTCAAATTCTAAGCACTAATCCGCTACCTAGCTTTGCTAAAGTTTATATGTTGGATGTGGCCCACGTGATATATTCAAGGCGATCCATAAAGATACAGTCAATCTATTAAGTCGATCTATAAAGATATGGTAGATTTTACGATTAGGATGTATTTGGACACGTGTAAGGACTGAGATTTTGGTAGTACAATTAGACTCTCTGTTGACGATGTTCCTGTGTGTAATTTAATTACATAAGCACTCGTCAAGTTTCAGGAGAAAATGAGCTAAAATAGAGAAGATACGCGATTTTTAGTTTTCACTTAAGTGAATAGTAACTCTGGTTTTTCGGAGAAGTTAATATGAGAATACGGCTTCTGGCGCGTATCGGACTCCGTTCATAGCAATCCAATAGCTCGTTTCGACTGGTTCAGTTATTCTGGAACTAATGGCGCTGACGGATTTTGAGTTTGACGCACGGATTTTGAAAAAAATCAGAAAATACATGTTTTATATGTAATTGTGCGTCGTATTTGGCCTTTTGGAGAGAGAGCGGATTTCGTCGCGAATCCGCGACTGTTTGAGGCGAAACGAAATCGCAGCCTTGTTGTCTCCGAGGTGCTGATCGCATTGGTGCGATTCGTTCGCAAATCGGATAGACGGATATACGGAGATTGCATGTTGATTGAGGTGAGGTCGGTATTGGCAAAACGGTATTTTCGCAAAAGTCGCGACTTTTTATGTGCCGTTTTGCGTGAAATCGCAGGTGGAGGGGTATTCGCGTGTTTTACTCATGCTGTGGAGGACCCAGTTTGAAATTCTTAGTTTTGGTGGACTTATCTGCAATTCTGCACCACATATATATGGTTGCATTAGGGTTTTGGACTTGAAACCCTAACCTAGCCCTAACGGCACTCCCAGCCACGTTCTTGCTTCCCTTTGACCTAGCCGCACGACTCCCGGCCGCCGCCGACTGAGCCCCGGCCGGCCAACCGCCGCCGCAGCCATCTTCTTTCTTCCTCTCCATATATCTCTCTCTCTCTCGCTTCTTCTCGGGTTGGAGCCCTAGTCGAGGCTGCATTGCCTCCCTACTCCCTGCTGGCGTCGCCCTGACCTCGTCGGAGCCGCCCCAGGTCGATCGCTGCTGCCTGCCGCCGTCGCCAAGCGCCGCCGCGGCCGCTGCTGCACCCTGCTGCTGCCCAGGCCGAGCCTAGGCCGAGGCTAACTCGCGGCCCCCTGCGTACAGCCGCCACCTGAGCCCGCTCCCGCCACCCTCCTGGAACTCCCCGGCGCTGTCCCCCGCCGGCCGTCGCGGCACGCACGCATCGCAGGCGCCGCCAAGGCCATCCGCGGCCATTTATTGCTGCTCGGCTGAGCTCGGATCTGCTCGCAGCAGCGAGCTGCAGCCGCCTCGAGGCGGGCCGCCTCGCCTCCCTCTACCCTCCGGCGACCTCACGCGCGTGTTTCCCGGCGTCCCCGACCACCGCCGGCCGCCGCCCGAAGCTCCTGCAGCCGCCCAGACTCGATGCGGGCCGAGGCTGAGCCCTCGTGGCCTCCGCGCGTTGCCACCGCCTATGGCAGGGAGCACCACCTCCCCCTAGGCCTCCGCCGACAGATCGTCGCCGCCCGGAGCTCCTTCGGTCGTCGCCGGCCGCCTCGGACCTCATGAACCCGAGAGCAAGTCACGGGTCGATCCGTGTCGCCGCGCCACCGGCCGCCTCCCGCCGCCGGCCAGCAGGTTCCCCGGACCCCTTGGACCAGCCGCTCCCATCTTCGGCCGAATCGCTCGTCGTCCGGCCGCCGGCGGCCAGCCCTAGCTCTCCCATGGCCGGTAAGTTTGATTTCAGCGTTTCTGCTCATAGTTTCCTGTTCTGGTCACTGTTTCGGCGACCCAAGGCTGTTCCGATGCCTCCGGGGGTGAGCACGGTGATTGTCTGTCAGTCCTGATCACAGTGCTCACCTCATTTAGAGTCAACGAGTCCCTGGTTGGCGAGTAAGCATGTTTTTCCTGCTGTGCGCGCTGTTTCACTGATTTCGCATCGCTCGTGTGCGTGCCACAGTTGCCGGCAGTGCTCCGAAAGGTGAGCACGGTCTCCGGTACGCCGAGACCTGACAGCGGGTGTCTCGGTTTGGCTGATTGACTTCTAGTTTGTGTAGACGGACCATAAAAGCGCCGAAATCACATAAAATAATGCGATTTCGGGTAATCGGGAGGGCTTTTATGTATTTTGGGTTGTTGCGGCTACTGTTGGCAGCATGGGTGAGTAGTGAGTAACCTTTGGACTGATTGTCCAAGGCCCCAAGCCCTTACGGAGACCGTAAAGTGATTTCCGATGCGTTTCTCGGCGAAATCCGCCGACGAAACGCGGGTTTTGGTTCGGAATTCTTCCGACGGTACTTGGTGATTATTTGCGTCGTCGCTGAGCCTTGTTGGCTGGTCACCCGCGTCGTTTCGAGGGTTCAAAAACGACGGGTGAGCGACGGTGGAGTTCCGGTGCGATTTTCGAGACTTCCGGCTTGTTCGGTAATCGGTTTTGGGAAACCGGTTCTCGTGGTTCTGGTGAGTGGGGTTTGTGTGTTAGCGAGTCATGTTAGTGGGTTAGATTCTAACCCGTTGGACCTTTCGCAGGTTCGATTGTTCCGTCTTCATAGTCGAGAGATCTTCGTCAGACACGTACAGGTGGGTACTTCGATCCGACGTCGGTACAGTGGTGCACGCTCGGTGATGGTTTCTTACCTTTGTTCTCTCGTTATTATCTGGCATATATATATATCTTGATATATAGTGTTGAGCCTAGCACCATGTTGTTTCAGTTATGCTCTACTCGGTTATTTTCGTTATATCTAGTATCATGAGTAGGAGTAGAGTAGTTATTCCATATTTCTTTGTTACTCTATTTAGCTGTTCTGCATATCCGGTATCATGTTTAGAGTAGAGCANGAGACACGTGGATAGCTGTCGTTAGAGCCTCCGACCAGGTTTGTACTATTTAGTTATTACCCTATTATTTCTGGTGATATATAGCTTAGTCGGTCTATATGGTTCAGTATTTCATTATGTTAAAATATTCAAGGATTTCTGGATTTTCGTAAATAAAAGGTTTTCTACCCCTCGTGGTAGCGTTTTTAAAAGATAAAAGTTCCCGTGTAGGGAACAGTTTTCAAAAGATTTTCTGTGGAATTATGTTTAAATATTGAATGTAAATCTGTGATGTGAATGGTGAATGTATGAATGTATAGTTATCTTTATATTCATTTAGTTGTGGTTGTATTCTATTTGTATTTTTGTACTTGTGTGACGCCGTGCAAATACAGGGGAGACTCTGTCCGTGTGAACAGTGGATCTCCTGTATTTGTGGCGGATCTGGCATTCCATGGGGTTAGGTTTTCAAAAAAAAAAAAAAATTTCCGCTGTATTTTAACCTGAAATGGGACCCCGGGGCGTGACAACACGTCCTTGATGGACGGACGTGATTTAACATCCTTACATTAAGTTATATATAAATATGTAACATACGGGAGTCCCGGTCTAACCCTAATCCAATAGTCTATGACAGCTCCATCTCCGGGGATAAGGGAATTAGACTCAAAACATCCCGTCTTCTTGCAGATCACGAACGACGACGAACCACGAGTAAGGATCGCCGCCAACAAATCGAGTACAAAAATCAAAATCATGGCAGAAGGTACGATCTTAGTTTCTCATAAAGTTTCTAACATGTGGTATCAGAGACAAACCTTTTGCCAGATTTTCGTTTCTTTCCGGATTTCGTTTGGTTTTCTTTTCACTAAAAAAAATAAATAAATAAATCGTCAATGGTTTGCGTTAATGGTAACGTCGGCCGATCTCAATCGAGACTGGCGTTCGGAAGAACGGCGTCACCGGCCCGATCGCATTGAGCGATCAAGAAGCAAAAAAAAGAAGGAAGGACGATGGGGCGGCGTGGCGGACTCGCGCCACCACGCCACCCAGGCGCACAAGGCGCGGCCCACAAAGGACCGCACTAGGCAGCCCGTAATGGGGCTGCCTAGGTGGCAGTCAAACAAAACACAAAAAAAAAAAAAAAAAACATTGAGGCCGTACGAAGCAGCCCCATTAGGAGCTGCCTGGGTGGTGATCAAACATCGACATAATAAAATTTATTTATTTATTTGTTTTTAATGAAAAGATTATAGAGATATATATGTATTATAGTTTTGGTTAATAATTTTCTAACGTGACTTATTTATGAAGAAGTCTATATATTAAAGTTATATATAACTTTTGGTATTTGTTATATATAATTTTTTGTTCTACTCGTTTGTTTATTCATGATATAAAGTAATATGTTTAATTTAATATTTTACGGTATATTTTTGCATTATTATTCTAAACATATATAAGGTGATCATAAAAATTTAAGAGTAGAGAATATAGACTTCATACATTTTATAATCTTTGAGTCACATAAAGTTGTTAAGAAAATTATTCAAAAACTTTTATTATTTTTCTGCTGCATTTTGAAATAATATGAAATTTTCGGTCATTCAATATCATATAAAGATTAATGTGAGATTAATTATGTCTAGGAGTAGCCACAGCATCCTAGTCATGATATTTGATCACTTATGGTATTTTTATAAGATGATATTGATTTAAAGTTAACCCGAAAATTCATATGAATTCCTAATTTAATTTTAAATAGTCATTCAATGTCAAATAAGGTTATTTGTAATTTTCATTATACTCAGGAGTAGCCACAGCATCCTATAGATAATGAAACATATATAAGGTATTACTGATATTGAATTAAAGTTTGACTATTTATTACAGTCAAATAAAATAATTTTCTTATTTTTGACTGGAATAAGATAGTAGGTTGAATTTCTAGATAGCGAGTTTTCTTATGCCCACAGGTACAGAAATCTTGTTATTTAGAAATTAGTTTTCTGCTAGTCTTATTATTAAAGTAGATAAATTCTATGTGTGTAGCGCCTCTGCCCATAGGAAGGTAGAATTTATTTAATCTAAAGATTATTATCTTATAGTAGGCGATAAAGTTTAATTTTTTCTTTGTTTTTGCAGCTTCTTCCTCTACTGCATTTCTTAATGATGTTTCTCGTATTCCTATGCTTACTGGGGACAATTATTCTAATTGGAAAGAAATTATTTCTTTTACTTTGGGTTATATGGATTTAGACTTGGCTCTGCGTGTTGAGCAACCGCCTAAGGTAGTGGGGCCAATAACTCCACAGCAGGAATCCGCGCAGAAAAAGTGGAAGCGATCCAACTGCTTAAGTTTGATGCTCATAAAATCTAGAGTATCAAAAAGTATAAGGGGATCGATTCCAGAATGTGTTAAAGCCAAGGATTACCTAAAGGCTATTGAGGAGCAGTTTGTCAGCTCCTATAAAGTTTGGCTCAAAAAGAAGGGTATTGAAACTATCTATATTTGTTATGAATCTCATTTAGTTAATGTTCCTAAAAACACATGGTGGATTGACTCTGGAACTACTGTATATATCTCAAATACCATGCAGGGTTTTCACAACCTAATGATGTTAAAGCCAAATGAAAGGATTTTAATTAGCAGAGAAGGAAATAAATCTCAAGTTGAAGCCGTAGGAAAATTTATTTTAGAACTTAGTGCTGGTTTTGTACTTGAACTTGATGATACGTTTTATGTTTCTAAATTCTCTAGAAATTTAGTTTCTGTTTCTAAATTGAGAATTAAAAGCTTTAAATTTTTATTTGAAAAAAAATCTTTTACTATGTTCTCCGATAATGTTATTGTTGGCAATGGTTGTTTGGTAGATGATTTGTACAAATTTAATTTGAGTCAATCTTTTGAAAATAATTTTAATGTTGATCAAGATATTGGTGTTAAACGGAACATTATTAAAGAAAACTCCTCTTATTTATGGCACAAGCGTTTAGCTCATATCTCTTTAGAGAGAATAAAGAGATTGGTAAAGAAAAGATCTTACAAGATCTCGACTTTACTGATTTTGGTACTTGTGTGGAATGCATAAAGGAAAACTATACTAACACAAATACCACTAAAGGTGCCAGAAGGAGTTCTGGAATTCTTGAGATCATATATACAGATATCTGTGGACCTTTTCCTACTCCTTGTTTCAACGGTCAGAGATATTTTATTTCATTTATTGATGACCATTCAAGATATATGTATCTCTATCTCTTATTTGAAAAAGCTGAGGCTTTTGATGCTTTTAAAGTTTATAAGGTTGAGGTAGAGAAACAATTGGATAGGAAAATCAAGATTGTAAGGTCCGATAGAGGGGGTGAGTATTATGGAAGACATACCGATAAAGGTCAAATGATCGGTCCATTTGGTCAATTCCTCAAAGGTGAAGGCATCATTGCACAGTATATGATGCCTGGCACGCCCCAACAAAATGGCGTTGCCGAAAGGAGGAATAGAATACTCATGGACATGGTAAGGAGCATGATTAGCAGCTCTTGTCTTCCATCTTCTCTTTGGAGTGAAGCACTAAAGACAGCGGAGTATATTTTAAATAGGATTCCATCGAAGGCTATTTCCAAAACTCCTTTTGAGTTATGGAAAGGGTGGAAATCTAGTTTAAATCACCTGTATGTATGGGGATGCCCAGCTGAAGTGAGGGTTTATAATCCACACATAAAAAAATTGGACCCTCGAACAGTCAGTGGATATTTCATTGGCTATGCAGTGAACTCCAAAGGATTCAGGTTCTATTGTCCAAATCACCCATCCAAGATAGTTGAGGCCAGGAATGCCAAATTTCTTGAGGATTCTGAAGCTAGTGGGAGTCTTGTTCCTCAAAAGATGGATTTTGAGGAAATAAGGGATTCAACTGGATATCCATCAATAGATAATAATTTAGTTGCTATTTCAGGAGGTCAATTTGACCGTAATGAAGATCAACTAATTTTAAAGCATGAAAATGCTGAACCAGTTGAACCTCCCCATGAAGATCTGTCCCAAGAGGAACAGATGATTATAGAGCCAGCTACATAGAATAATGAAAATCTACAGGGAGGTTGGCTTAAGAAGATGCTCAAGACAAAGGAGACCGGCGATTCCTAATAATTATGTAGTCTATCTCCAGGAGTCTGACTTTGATGTTGGACACCATAAAAACCCATGGACGTTTTCAGAAGCCATGCAGGGAGATAAATCCTCACTATGGTGTGATGCCATGAAGGAAGAGATGAAATCTATGACGGATAACAAAGTTTGGGATCTCGTTGAGTTACCACAAGGAGTCAAAGCCATTGGCTGTAAATGGGTCTTCAAGACCAAAAGGGACTCTTTAGGTAACATAGAACGATATAAGGCCAGACTTGTTGCCAAAGGTTTCACTCAGAAAGAAGGCATTGATTATCATGAAACCTTCTCTGCAGTATCAAAGAAGGATTCATTAAGAATTATCATGGCTTTGATAGCTCATTTTGATTTAGAGCTACATCAGATGGATGTGAAAACAACATTTCTAAATGGGGATATAGAGGAGATAGTCTATATGCAACAGCCCGAAGGTTTTAGTACAGATGAAAATAATCACCTTGTTTGTAGACTAAAGAAATCTATATACGGACTTAAACAGGCTTCCAGTCAGTGGTATATCAAGTTTCATAATGTAATTACTACATTCGGTTTCGTAGAAAATATTGTGGACCAGTGTATATACCTTAAGATTAGTGGGAATAAGTATATTTTCTTAGTTCTGTATGTGGATGATATTCTGCTTGCAAGTAGTGATTTGAGTTTGCTTAAAAAGACTAAAGATTTTCTTTCTAAGAATTTTGAGATGAAGGATATGGGTGAAGCCTCTTTTGTCATTGGCATAAAGATTCACAGAAATAGATCTCAAAGGATTTTGGGTCTATCTCAGAAAGCCTACATCGAAAGAGTTCTAGAAAGATTTAATATGGTAAACTGTGCACCTACAGCTGCGCCTATTATAAAAGGCGATAAATTTAATCAGAAACAGTGTCATCAGAATGATTTAGAACGAGAACATATGAAGAGCATACCCTATGCCTCTGCAGTAGGGAGCTTGATGTATGCGCAGGTCTGTACCAGACCTGATATAGCTTATGCAGTGGGGATGTTGGGTAAATACGCTAAGCAACCTGGCCTTTGATCATTGGAAAGCTTGTTTAAAGACTGAGACTTTTGCAGTGTAGCTAAACTCTCAGTTGACGATGTTTTGTGTGTGAATTTAATTAAAGCAGCTCTCAATTTCGGGAGAAATCGAGTTAAAACGGAGATTCTACGCGATTTGCCAATGTTTCACTTAAAGTGAATATAACTGCGATTTTTTCGGAGAAGCCACGGTGTGAAGTTGGCTCCAGGCTCGTATCGGACTTCCGTTCGCTAAGTCCAATAGCTCGTTTCGACGCTTCAGCTGTTCTGGAACTAAATGGCGCTAGACGGATTTTTGAGTTTAACGCGCACGAATTTTGAGAAATCCAAAAATACATGTTTTATATGTATTTTTTGTGTTATTCATTCTGTTGGAATGAAAGTTGGATTTCGTCGCCGAATCCGTGGATCGATCGAAGTGTGAACCAAAATCGTAGCTTTGTTGTCTCCGAGGTGCTGATCGCACTGGTGCATCCGTTCGCAAATCGACGGACGGATCTACGGACGTCACGCCGTTGATCCGAGGAGAGGTCGGTGTTGCAAAACGGTATTCTTCGCAAAGTCGCGATATTTATGTACCGTTTTCGCGGAGATCGCACGTGGAGGGGCGTTCACGCGTTTTAGTCGTACGTGAAGGGACTCGGATTGAAATTCCGATGTTTGAGGGGGCTCTCGCTTAGTTTGCACCTGTATATAGTTGTTTCTAGGTTTGAGCCACTCAATCCCCCGAACCCTAGCCTTGCCCTAGCCCTCTAGCGCCCTCCTACCTCTTCCCTGCACTTGCTGCGCGTGCCGGCCGCCGCCGATCGAGCCCGCGCCGGCCAACCACCGCGCAGCCACCACTCTCCATCTTCTTCCGCTCTTTCCCTCTTCCTCTCTCCTCTCGGGCTTGTGTGGAGGCTCGAGACTGCTGGCCTTCGACCCTGCCCTCGGTGTCGTCCCGTGCTCCGGCGACGACTTCCCCTGCCGACCGCCGCCGGTCGCCTGCGCCGCCGCTGCCCACCCCGCCGCCGGCCACATCTGCCAGCCCAGACCGAGCCCTGGGCCGGTGACCCACTCGTGACCTCCCTCCTGACACCGCCGCCCGCCTGGAACCTCCCGCCGACCCCCGTCGGGCGCCCTTCCCGCCGGTCGCCGCCGCCGGCGCGCGCGCCCTTCGCCGCCTCGGCAGTCGCGGCCGCCCCACCCGAGCCAGGCCGATCTTGTTTGCGACACTTGTACTCTCCCGCGCGCGCCGCCGAGCCGCCTCCTTCCTCCTCCTCCGACCTCTGGGGACCCGCAGTCGTCGTCCCGACCTTCCCCAGTCGCGCCGTGGCCACAGTTCCTTGGAGTCCGTGCCCTAAGCCTCTTGCGGGCCGAGCTTGCTCTGGCCGCTGCCCACTGCCGGCTTCTTGTCGCCACACGAGGTGAGCACGGAGTTCCTCACCCCCCCCTCACCCCGACTCAGGGCCCGCGCGCGCCGCCGTGCCGCCGCGAGGCCGGCGAGCAAGGTTGCTCCGGCCAAGCCGAAATAGGGCTATATTGAGTGGGTTTCTTGTTCTGGGCTTCCCGAGCTTCCCCGATTCCTACAGAAAGGGAGCACAATGATCCTGGCAAGTTGCTGATCATCGTGCTACCTTGTTCTCTGCGGGGAGACTCCGTCTGCTGTTTTGGCGGTGTCGACCCCGTCGAGCCTGTTTGCTGCTGTTTTGAGTTTGCGCACGCTATCCGGCGATCCGAGCTTTACGATGCCTTCGGAGGTGAGCACGGTGACTGCTGGTCAGTGCTGATCACAATGCTCACCTTCCTTGGATCAGAAGTGTCCGGTTAGTTCTGTTCGCACGATCTTCCTTGACTGCGCGCTATTCGCTGAACCTTCGGTTGCTCCCCGCTTCCCACAGCGATGCTGTGTGCTCCGGATTGGGAGCACGGACTCCGGTACGATCGAGACCCTGTCAGTACGTGTCTTTGCAGACTTCTGAAGAGTCCTCGGTTTGCGTGAACGAGCCTGCTTGATCGCTCAAATTACATAAAAGATAAGATTTTATGTAATTAGAGGGTCTTTTATGCATTTGTGCTTTGCGTGGCTACTGTGGGCAGTGTGTGGGAGTTTGTAATGACCGCTGGACTGATTGTCCATGGTCGCGTTAGTTTTGCGGACATCGAGGTCATTCGATTCGGTGCATTTTTCGGCGAAATTCGCCGAAAGAATGCGGTTTCGTTCGGATTCTTTCGACGGTGTTGTTGCTTCGTGTTTTGTCCTGAGCCCTGTTGGCTGGTCACCATCACATTTTGTGGGTTTGATGATGATGTGAGCGACGGTGGGTTCCGGTGTCGAAATAGACACTTCCGGGAACCCGGATTCGTACGATTATCCGGCGATGATCGTATGGTTGTGCTACTCGTGTTCGCTGCCAAGGCATCCAATTGGAGTGCTTTGGGCAGCGGGTGACTCGTGGCACGACGTCGGTGAGTTCGGGACACTTAGTGGGTCCGACGGCGTCCCGGTGTGATTTTCGGGACTTTCGTGAGTTACGGTAATCGGTATTGGAAAACCGATCTTCATGAATTGTTTGTGGGGTTGTGGATACTGGATTATTAGTTGTGGGTTAGATACTAACCCGGTGGACGCCCTATAGGTCCTGTCGACATTCTTTTGCAGTCAGAGATAGACCGACATCCTATAGGTGGTACTCGATCCGACGTCGGTACATGTGTGCACGCTTGGTGATGGTTTCTTACCCTTAACTCCGTTGTTACTATCGCATAATATATTGAGCATTGCACCCTTGTTTATTCGTTATACTCTACTCGTTGTTGCATACTTAGTATCCTAGAGTAGATAGAGTAGTTCTATCTTCATGCGTATCTGTTGACACCTAGTTTGGTTGGTTGTTGCATTCAGTACCTGTTGACCTAGTTGGTCTGTTGTTGCGTTTAGTATCTGTTGACCTAGTTGGTCGGTTATTGCATTCCGTATCTGTTGACCTGGTTGGTCGGTTCTCGTACTTCGTTTCGGTGACCTGATTGGTCGGTTCTCGTACATCGTTCGATGACCCTTGAGGTCGGTATACCCTAAGGGGTGGGATTGTCGGTTAGCACCGACGGATGATTATAGTTTACACAGTTTCACTATTTGGCATATTTGTGACCTAGTCAGTCAGCTTCGTGAGTCCTGTCGTTTGATGACCTATGAGGTCGGTGTACTCTGAGGGGTTGGATTGTCGGCTAGTGGCCGACGGTAATTCGGGATTCTATTGATATACTCTGGTGACCTATTCGTCGGTTCGTCGTGCATATGTGTTAGTTGACTTTAGTAGTCAGTGCTTGTATACCTTGGTAGGATGTTGAGTTGTTCCCTCTTAGTTGACCTGAGTAGTCGTTTCTTGTGCTTCTATATAGTTTGATGACCTATTGGTCGGTTTGCCCCGAGGGGCGGTGATGGTCGGCTGGTTGCCGACGTTTGGCTATTGATCATATCTGCATTGATCGCCACAGCTCGAGTGCATTTCACGTACACCGGCGGTCTGATCCACCGCAGGGGCTGTTCTTTTCCGGAAAAGTGGTCGTACATCCGACCCGTGAGCCCAGCGGTGTTCTCTTTGTGCTAGGGTTACATGCCAGGTGCGAGCAGGTTGTGGCTTTTGCCTGAGGTCCTTAGACCGACACGGCGGTTTAGATTGGGTACTTTTGGACTACTTGTCCAGTTGACGCATATAACTATAGTAGCAGTGGTCACTTGTATATCTTCAGTTCTTTTGTTACATTGTCTTGCTACTATAGTCTTGTTACATGTATACATTCAGTTGTTCATTACAGTAGCGGTAGTTGTACTTTCTTTCATATATATGTCTCTTTCATTTATTATTATTGCTACTGTATTTTCTACTGACCCGTACTGTTGTTTAGCTCTTCCTGATCCGGTGAGTACTCCTCGCCTTCATCGACTTGCGGTACCCACTGGGAGGGGAGACATGTTTACATGTTCTCACCTCCCCTACCATTTTTCAGGTATTGCAGGCGATGAGTTTTGGGACGAGACGTGAGGTACGTTCGTAGCGGTCGATAGAGCTTCCGACCCAGGTTATCGATTTAGTTTTTATCCTTACTATTCTGTTGTTATAGCTTAGTTAGTTTATATGGTTCAGTTAGATGATCATACTTGATGTTTGAATGTTGTGAGCTGGTTGAATTTGTGGATTTGTGGAATTGTAGATTTGGTTTATGGATCTTCAGTTTTGGAATGTTTGTATACTTTGTGGTTCTCGGATTTGTATTTATGGACTTACGCATCGTGGTTTTCTACCCCTCGAGGTAGTCAGTTTTCAAAATAGAGTTTCCGTGTGGGAAACAGTTTTCAAAAGATTTTTGAATGATTTTCATGTATGAATGAATTAGATTTTAAAAACAAAAGCTGCCGTGTGGGGAGCACTTTTAAATAGGATGATTGTTGTACTGTGCATTGCATCATCCAGCGTCTAAGGAGTGTTTAGAGGCATGCATCATCTCTAAGGATTGTTAGCTGTATGAAAATGTATATCATGAATTGGTTGTTGATTGGTAAATGTAGGTTGTGGTTGTGATCCTGTTGTATCCGTTGGTACGCCGTGCAAATACAAAGGAGACTCTGCCCGAGTGGACAGAGGAACTTTGTATTTGTGGCGGGTCTGTACGTCACGTGGGCCAGGTTGAAAAAAAAAAAATGGTACGTTTTCCGCAACTCTGTTTTTAAAAGGCTTTTAAAATCGGCCCCGGGACGTGACAGCTGTAAAGAAGGTTATGAGATATTTACAAGGAACAAAGGATTATATGCTTACCTACAGACATTCTGACCATCTTGAGGTGGTTGGATATTCGGACTCTGATTTTGCTCGATACGTGGATTCTAGAAAGTCCATATCAGGATATATTTTCTTACTTGCTCAAGGTGCTATATCTTGGAGGAGCACTAAGCAAGATACAGTTGCTACATCCACTATGGAGGCAGAGTTCATCGCTTGCTATAAGGCTTCGTCACAGGCTTTATGGCTGAGAAATTTTATCTCAGGTTTAAGAGTTGTCGACTCTATCTCAAGGCAAATTAAGATTTATTGCGACAACTCTGCTGCAGTGTTCTTTGCCAAGAATAGTCAAATTACAGATCGCAGCAAACATATTGATATAAAGTATCTTGCTGTGAAGGAATACGACAAGAAGAAGGCGGATATCCAACACATTGGGATCGAGATGATGATTGCTGATTCTATGACTAGAGCATTACCGGCAAACAAATTCAAGGATCATATTCATCATATGGGTATCTTGAGTCCATTTACAGTTTAAGTGTTTTCTTCTTGTATAAAGACTTTAAAGACTATTTTTATTTGAGTAAGAACACATTTTGGTTTTTGCACATATGCGCATAAAGTTATTTTTGTACATTAAAGTTTTATTGTGCACTAAAGTGGGACTCTGAGTTGAACTTATAATAAGTTCATACGGTTGTAACTCATAAAGTTATTTGATTAAGGAATTCGTACTTTTGATACATAGAAGGAAGTGTTCATCTTTTGGGGCATAACCGCTATGATCAAAGTATTGTGATTTCTTGGTCGAGTGGGAGATTTTGACTGTATAATTTAGTTAGTATCTAATAAAGTTTTTGTATCGCCTATGCGGTAATGAATATGTCACTAGGCCAAGTGGGAGAATGTTGGATGTGGCCCACGTGATATATTCAAGGCAATCCATAAAGATACAGTCAATCTATTAAGTCGATCTATAAAGATATGGTAGATCTTACGGTTAGGATGTATTTGGACACGTCCTTGATGGACGGACGTGATTTAACATCCTTACATTAAGTTATATATAAATATGTAACATACGGGAGTCCCGGTCTTACCCTAATCCAACAATCTGTGACTGCTCCATCTCCGAGGATAAGGGAATTAGACTCGAAACGTCCCGTCTTTTTGCAGATCACGAACGACGACGAACCACGAATAAGGATCGCCGCCTAGAAATCGGGTACAGAAATAGAAATCATGGCAGAAGGTACGATCTTAGTTTCTCATAAAGTTTCTAACATTATGCACTTGTGACTCGTGAAGAGAGGCAACAGTCTCTAGCTACAAGTGGAGCACCAACTGTTGAAGCTGCTGCAAAAACACCAAATCGGTGAGTTTTGGAACGACTAAAGATCAAATGCCAACTAGAAGTTCAAATAAATTTTACTATGAGCATTGTAAGAGAACTAATCATACAAAAGATAGATGTTATGAGTTCATTGATTATCCTGAAGGATGGACAAATAAGGGAGGATCGACAAAGGGATGTCAAAGCTCATCGAATTCAGCAAATAATGCCACCATAAGTCAATCATAGTCATCCTTAACTTCACCTATCGATGACCTTATGAAAGAGCAATATGATCAACTTCTTTCTTTGCTCAATTCTAAAAAACAAACACCATTACCCAATTTTGCAGGTAAGACTACTCAATATTCTGATAAAATTTCTGAATGGGTTCTAGATAGTTGAGCCTCTGATCCTATGACATTCAATCACTCTGTTTTATTTTATTCACAAAACCATAGTTCTTTGCCACCTATTAAGCTACCAGATAGATTTAGTCTTCTTGTTCAAGGCCATGGTCGAGTCTTACTTTCCTTAAATTTTGCCATAAACAATGTTTTATATGTTCCATCTTTCACTTGTAATCTTCTTTCAGTAAGCAAATTAACTAAAGATCTACATGGTGTTGCCATATTTTTTCCCACCTTCTGTGCCTTGCAGGACCTTGCCACGAGGAGACTGATTGGAACGGTGAGCTCTGGAATGGCATTTATTACTTCAAGCAACTTCAGATTTCTTTTGCTGCAACCAGTATTAATAATGCAAATCCTAATATTTGGCACCAACCTTTGGGGCATTTATCTTTTGAACTCTTATCTCTTATTCCTGCACTTTCTACTTTGCCTTTTAAGACTCTTAATAATTGTTGCGATGTATGTCATTGCTCTAAGCAGACTAGAAATCCTTTGTCTTTAAGCTCGAATAAATCTCATGTTCCTTTTGAACTAGTTCATTGTAATATCTGGGGACCATAAAAAACTACATTTTCCAGTGCAAATTATTTTCTCACTATTGTAGATGATTGCTCACGTTCAACTTGGGTTTTTCTTATGCAACACAAGTCTGATACATTTTAGTTTTTTCTCATCTTTTATGCCATGATGAAAACACGTTTAATTACTCTATAAAACAAGTACGGAGCGATAATGGTCATGAGTTCACTTCTAACTCTATGAAATCTTTTTTCCACCAAAATGGAATTTTGCACCAATTATCCTGTGTTAATACTCCACAACAAAATGGAAATTGTGGAACGCAAGTGTCGACATCTTTTAGAAGTTGCCCGCATCTTGCGCTTCCAAGCCGGTTTACCCATCAAATTCTGGGGTGAGTGTGTCCTCACTGCTTGCATATTTAATAAATTATATGCCTACACCTTTGCTTAATGGGAAATCACCTTATGAAGTTTTGTTTTCGAAATCACCTTCTTATTCTCATTTACGAGTTTTTGGTTGTCTTTGCTATGCATTTGACACTTCTAAATCACCTGATAAATTTGACGCTCGCTCAAATATGCTTGTGTTTTTATTGGATATCCCCACGGTCAAAAAGGATATCGAGTTTATAATATTAGTTATAGAAAAATTTTTACATCTAGGGTGTCACTTTTTATGAGCAATATTTTCCATTTATAATGATGCATGATAGTGTGCTTGATTACCCTTCAACTGCTAGTACCATTCCTTTACCTGTTGTTGATGATGCTCCACAAAATACTTTTTCTAAAGATGCATTGTCACGCCCCGAGCCCCAGCGGAAGCTTACCGGGCGCGTACACATATCCGTCGTGTACACCAAGCACCTCCGGTGCACACAAGGCGTCTACAACAATAAGGAAAAAGAAATATTCCTAACAAGGCTATTAGATCAAGAACATAAGCCTACTATAAGTCTAGAACAACAACATCCACAAGATATACAATAGTATGTACAACCGGAAAAGAAGAAACTAGAAAATCTCTAACAAATACATAGTACATCTTTCAATTATAAACAAAAAGAAAGATGTCGATAGGTCCAACTATGAAAACACCGCAGAGCCTCTAGCTAAACACTAACCCGTTGCCACGATCCCTAGCCTCTCCTGCTACGGAAGGCTCTGAAACAAAAACAAACAACCAATGGGGGTGAGAACTATTAATCAATAGTTCCTCGTGGGTAAGCAGTCGAGAGTGGCGAAATACACCACTAGGTTAACAGAGGCATACTAACATGTAAAATAAGAGTAATATAAAGATGACAGATAATTAAACAAAATATTACTAAGTTATGCCTCTACATAATATTGTTAAATAATTAATATATGATATGCTAATGTCGCATGCTTAAGTAAATGCATATGCGGGTTTACACACTCATTATCATTAAACTTTATCAACAGATTCAAGAACAATACTTTTCATTGTCATTATAGCCATGGATCTTTACTAATCAACATAGGTGTAGGTTTACTACCGCTAAAGTTGTCAATACCGATAATGACTAACATAAAAGTCCATTTTCTAGAAATGCATCAAAAAGAGCCATGAGGTAGTAACCCACTAGTATGTCCATTTACTATACATGCATCAACTATTGATGATGTATAATGTCAAGTTAAATTATATTTACCCAATTAATGAAGGACATACACGTGGTAAAGTCTCAGCTCGTGCCGTGCCTAATGGCCCCGTTGTAGTCAACACTCCCTACGGCAATCCACATCAGCGCCCAATCCCGCATGGGCGATCTGTCGTCGCAAGGCTACTTCGGAGTGCCGGCTTGTAGGGAGCAACCCTCACAAGCTTGTACGAATTAGCACAATGGCAAGCAAACGTGATCAATAGGAAGGTGTCCTCAAATCAAATACTCAACCATCATGTCTAAAACATTGAATCACAACATCGACTCTAAGGTCGGGTACTGTTTTATCTGTGTCATATCTCATTCAATGCATCTCAAACATGCAAGGGTCCACATTTAATTCAAGACTATCGGATTTCACCCACTCTATTTCCACTATAATCAGGAGAGTCATTTATTAATGCCATAACCAAAAGAATCGCAAAGATGTCCACATAAATCATAATGTATGTCATACATATGCTTTACTACCCAGGCCTCCACTACACGGAGTATAGGAATTATCATACAAGCAATTTCCATTCAACTAGCATTATAGGCATTTGGCCCTTTTGTTGTTCACCCAAAGGCGTCGTAATCTCATTTAGCATGTCTAAAACATGAAATACGACTAACGACCTAAAGGTCGAGTATAATATCATGATGCTCACTTAGTTGTTCAACTAGTTAAGTACAACATGCTTAACCTTCACAATTTATCTCTACTATGGAGTAGGTCATATTTGCCCTTGTCTAAAACAAGTACATTAATTAATGTGCAAATCGAACTCATTAATTCCACTAACTATGCGAAGTCCTATAGGACTCTCATTTACTCATCTCTACCATGCCTCCTAATGTTGCATAAAAGGAAAATACTATTACATGCCATCTAGTGCCATTTAGTGTACAAATCCACATGATAAATCTCTACTATATACAGTATGAAATTTCTACATGTATCATGAAAGTATCATGCATTCAAAAATTCTACCATATCATAACTAGCATGGATATGCACCAAATTATGTCTTATAATAATATAGAAGACATAGAGGGAGTTCACCTATTTTGGTGAGGATAAACCCACCGGAAACTCTTCGAACCCTTTCGTTTCTTCGAACGAAGTTGTCCACCAAGATCCTAGTGCCCTAAGGGAATTTCTAAAGGGATTACAAGTTTCTAACAAGCTTCATAAAAAAATAACCAGAAATCAAGTCTAAAATAGGTGGAAAATACCTTTACTTAAGAAGAACTTGTAATCACACCTAAAAGAGAGTTCTACACTCATTAATTAAACCCCAAAAATTCAAAATCAAGAAACCCCAAAATAAACCCTAGTTCTTCCAAAACTATGTTTTCATCTATAAATCTTGCAACATTCACAAATAGATGTTGCAAGATGAGTACTAACCTTCAAGAAAGCTCCAAACCAAGCTAAACTTGAGCTAGGGCTAGAGTTAGATCCTCAAACAAGCTCTCTTCTTCACTTCCAAGCCTCCTTCAAGGTCCAAGAAGTTAGCCACCATGAAGAGGGAGAAGCAAAGAGATCAAAACCCAAATCTAAAAGAGTTTGGGAAAGAAATCTAGAGAGAGAAAGGGAGAAAAACCTACCTCAACCATTCTCAGCCTCAGCACAAAAGAGGGGCATGTGGGGGAAAGGGGATGTTATAACATGATGTAACAATTCCCTTTAAAACCTCTCAAAACCCCAAAAATTACAAACTACACGAACTGCAGTTTTCTGCATTGAGTACCGGTACTCGAATTGGAGTACTGGTACCCAGCCCTCAGTGTAACATACCGAAACCTCGGTAATTAAATTCGAATCTTGGTCAAATTGACCAAAATGCAAGATTGGTATACTTCGAAGAGGCCGAAGGCGTCGAATAATGCAAAAGTGCATTACGGGGGACCTTCGAGAGCTTTGGAAATCAAAATCTGCAAACTACAGGTTTTGTGCTCTCAGGGACCGGTCTCTGGTAGGAGAGACCGGTCCCCGAACGCGTAGGCAGTGAGATGGCTGAGAAATCGGCTAAGTCCTGGAAAATCAGCTCTCGGGAACTGGTCCCTGCGAGGAGAGATCGGTCCCCCAGAGACCGGTCCCATCGACGGAGACCGATTGCATCGCGCGTAGCCTGCGCTATCCGCAGGAGGAGCTCTCGGGGACCGGTCCTAGGTCGGGGAGACCGGTCCCTCACTGCAAAAAATGCCCAGTTTGGGCAGTGCACAGAGAAAGAGTTAAGGGGCCTTGTTGTAATTGTTACAACACATTATATTCCCATCCCCTCTGCCCTTTTCACAGCACACACACACACAAACTTCTCTCCCTCTCATTTCCTCTCCTCTCTCTCTCTCTAGAAATCACTAGGGCTTGGAGGAGAAGAAGAAGAAGAAGAAGCTTGAGGAGGGATTTTTGGTGGACTTGGTGGGTCTAGAAGCTCTCCAACTAGAAGGAGCTTGCTAGAACTTGGGCCAAGGTAAGTTTTTAGCATGTAGAGCTCTAGGGTTTGAATTTTAACCTTGGATTTTGGAGTTTTGGTCTCTTTAGAGGCTTTAGAAGAGTAGTAGAGCTTTGAATACCATGAAAACCCTAGTTTTCTCCATGGTGCTCTAATGGAGGATTTCTAGGGTTTGCATTTTAAGCCCTAGAGATGGTTGTGATGGTTTTAAATGAGCTTCTAGAGATTAAACAAGCTCTCTTTTGCTTATTTTAAAGATCAAAACCTAGGGTTTAGCAATGGGTTTAGTTAGGGCACCAAATTTGGGGCTTTTGCCCCCAAGTGTTTTTAAGGCGAATTGACCTCGTAGAAACCTAATTGGGGGTGTCCTCGACGCGTTGGACAACTTCGTTTGACGTTACGAAAATGTCTAAGTATGGTTCATGTACAAAAGGCCTAAAGTGGCACTATTTTGGTTGTAGGTCGCGGTATCGGTTTTCGTAAAGTTCGGGAGTCATTATATTCTACGCCCACACGACCACTCGAGGTGGGTGGTGCATTCCAAGGACCTCGGAAATCCCTTTATGTCTAAAGTGTCATGTTTGAAGATATATGTATATATTGAGCATATTGCATAGTAGGGTTAATTGTGAGCTTTATTGCATGATTGTGAATTTAATTTCGTATGAAATATTGGTAAGAATGTGAGAATTGTAAACCCTATGTATGCATGACCAGTGGCAAGAATCTAGAAGGGTTAGTGAACAAAAGTGACACATGGACATAGATCTAGCAAGTGACATCGATGAGTCTAGAACACTTAGAAAAATGAGTGTGACATTTGGTATGAGAATGAGAACATAACACTTAGAAACAAGTGTGGCATGAGTACAACTCGGTAGTGTATATGACACTAGTGATAGAAAAGAATGATTGAGACATTATGACATTTCAACCTTAGAGTTCAAGGTCATTTGAGTATGGTCTTCCTTAAAGCTAAGGAATGGATTAAACTTGGAATCCTGAATACAGGATTGATCGTACTCACCTTTAGTCCTTGCTCGAGGGTGGTAGCTCCCCCTCGAGCCATGTGCTCCGGAGTCGACATCACTAGATCGTAGCGGGTATCTCCCCAGAGGACGGTCCTATCGGGTTGTAGCGGGTATCTCCCCGGTTAAATAGGATTTTGGGTTGGTGAGTTTATTGAGGGCGAAACCTACGGGTTAGCCAAGAGATTGGGTAAACAAATTGAAATCTTGCATTCATCATGAGCATTATATCGAGCATCGCATTTTTATTGTTCAGTTATACTAGTTGCATTTGTTAGTTGGTTACCATCTTTCTTCTATTCTATTATGCCTGATTAGACCTAGTGGGATAGTCGGCGTGGTTGGTTGCCAAACCCACTGGGAACTTTGTTGTAGTTCTCACCCCACTATTTTCACAGAGCCGGGACCGAGCGAGCCGGCAGACGACCGCGGTAAGGGCATCGCGCCCTAGGTAGAGACCGCCCGAGATGTTTCATTTCATAGTTGCATACCCCTTTTGATATATCATCTTTTGTACTTTGATGATTATAGTTGTTAAATGAAAGGACATGAATGATGTAAAAGGATTCATTTAATATCAATGTTATATTTTGGAAGATTGGGATATAAAAAGAAATGATGGAAAATTGTAATTGATTTCCTAAATGTAGTTATTTACTTTCACCTTTAGCTATTGCTTGCCCTCGTGCAAGCCATTGTGTATGCTTCCGCTTATGCAAATTTATACTCTATTCATACTTGTTGTTGAGCCTTGGGCGGACAGGAGAGGCTCTGTCCGTTCGGCGTCTGTTGACGCTCTCGAACCGACCAAAAAGATCGGGCTCGGGGCGTGAAAGATAAGATGGTATCAGAGCGTAAAGAGCCAAAAAGTGAAAGCATAGGATAGACCTAGAGACCCTTAGGAATGGAAAACCTTAAGGATCTAGGAAACGTGAGTGACGTTGAATAAGTTATAGCGAAGGCATGGATTGGGTCGGTGTAATTATGTCTCTAATGTGGTTAGGGACTAAACTTAAGTTGTTATTTGTTTTCTATTCTTTGTGTTGTGATCGGCGGCCGACGACATGTCGCTTTGGAATGAAAATGAATACACTTATATGCTTTCGCCAGATTGGGTATAATCGAGTATGTTGTCTAAGTAACTAACGTGAGTTGCTTCGTTTCAGGAAGCAATGCCGCCTCGTGGACGACCTAAGTTGCCTTGTGGTCGATCGCGGACGAGGTCTATGGCCGAGGAGTCGAGTACGGCTCCCGTGCAACCCGGAGCAGTTGGCGACGGGGAGCTTCGGGAGCAGATGGCCGCGCTTATTGGCGTAGTGCGGCAGCAGGCGGAATCCGTCCAGCGCCAGGTGGAATCCGTTCAGCGTCAAGGGGAGCAAATCCAAAGGCTCCAGGAGGCCTTGGAGCGACAGCAGGCGGCGGCGGCGGCGGCGCCCGTGTAGGCCGTGCACCCTGCGCCTCCTGCAGTGGTGCCGAGTGCGGCCGAGGGTGTGGCCGCGGCGGCAGTGCCAGTTACGATGGTGCTGGCTGGATCGGGGACCTCAAACCCCGATAGTGCGGCGGGGAGGCGGAGCGGGAGCGCGCATTGGCAGCTCTCATTCAGTTTCAGAAGTTCAACCCACCTACCTTCGAAGGAGGGATGGTGGAACCAGCGGTGGTGGAGTCCTGGATCGACTCCATGGAAACACTTTTTGAGGATCTTAACACCTTGGAGAAGGACAAGGTGTACCTCGCCACACATTGCCTCGAGAAGGCGGCGAAGGTGTGGTAGAAGCGCGTTAGGCGGGATCGATCGCCCCATCTTCCGCCTATGTTGTGGGAGAAGTTTCGGAGGGCGGTATTCGCCAACTATTTCCCCGATACGGTGAAGCGGAAGTTGCAAGAGAAATTTCGCAAGTTGAGGCAAGGAGATCGCTCGGTGGCTGACTACGAGCAGGAGTTCTCCCACCTTATTGACTGCGTCCCGGATGTTGTTAGGGATGACCGGGATCGAGCAGACTGGTTCCTACGAGGATTGCGGCCGGGGATTCATAGGGCCGTGCAAATCCTTAAGCTCACGACCTTTGCGGAGGTCTTTGATCGGGAGTTGTGAGCAGAGCATGGCTATGCCCACGAACACGAGGAGTGCGAGTCCACAGCCGAGGCCAAGGAGAAGAGCAAGAAGCGGACAGCGGGTGGCACCGGGGGCCGGCCAAACGCTAAGAAACCCCCTCGGTATCCCCGACAGCAGTCGAGGGGTTGGAGGCCATTCCGATGTGTCATTTGTGGCGGTAACCATCAACCGTCGTCATGCCCGCAGCGGGATGGGAAATGCTTCAAGTGTGGTCAGCCTGGGCATGTGTCGCGAGAGTGCCCTAGCCGGGGTTCATCTCCACCGACCTCGGCATCAGTTCCTTATACCCCGAGGCAGCAGGCGGGGTTACCACCGGCTATGTCAGCTGGACGCTCGTCTTCATCGCGTCAACCGGAGGCATCGAGAGCACCGAGTGGGCGGGTTTTTGCCACTCAAGTAGAGGAGGAGCCCATCCCTGTTCCCGACGACATCGTGGCAGGTATTATCTCGATCAGAGTCACTAGGGCTAGAGCTTTATTCGACACTGGTGCATCGCATTCATTCGTAGATGCATCATTCGCTAGGACTCATGGCATTAAGATTGTGCATCGTTATGACTATTGGACGGTGAGTTCGGTCGAGCATACTTTCCATGTTCACGAAGAATGTGTAGCGTGCCCAGTGCAAATAGGTGATTGGGTCATGCCGATCGACCTGTTAGTGTTGAATCGAATGTGGGGTTTCGACGTGATCTTGGGGACCAACTGGCTCTCCAAGTATTATGCCGTGATAGATTGCGAAAGTAAGGCGATTACTTTTCGTGAGCCTAATCGGGAGGAGCTAGTGTATCGGGCAGCTAAAAGCTCGCTCTTCGCGGCGACCGTGACGGCGGCACGAGCGAGGAAAATGATAAGAGGTGGTTGTGAAGCCTATTTGGCGACCGTGGTAGAAGCCCCGAAGGAGCGCCCGGAACTTAGTAGTATTCAGGTGGCGTGTGAGTTCCCAGATGTATTTCCGGCGGAGTTACCGGGTTTGCCACCAGACCGAGAGATCGAGTTCGTTATTGACTTGGTACCCAGGGCGGCTCCAATTTCGAAGGCTCCGTATAGGATGGCACCGGCGGAGCTAAAGGAGCTCAAGGCACAGTTGCAAGACCTGCTCGACAAAGGCTTTGTGAGGCCGAGCGCGTCACCCTGGGGAGCTCCGGTGCTATTCGTTAAGAAGAAGGACGGCACACTTTGACTCTGCGTGGACTACCGCGAGTTGAACAAGGTCACCGTGAAGAATAAGTACCCGTTGCCGAGGATTGACGATTTATTCGATCAGTTGCAAGGGTCGAGGGTGTATTAAAAAATAGACCTACAGTCGGGGTATCATCAGTTGAAGATACGTCCCGAGGATATGCACAAGACGGCGTACCGTATGCGGTATGGCCATTATGAGTTTACGGTGATGCCGTTTGGGCGTACTAACGCCCCGGCGACGTTCATGGACTTAATAAATAGAGTCTTCCGTCCGCTATTGGACCGGTGCGTCGTGGTATTCATTGACGACGTATTGGTATATTCTCGGACCGAGGAAGAACACGAGGAGCATTTGAGGACCGTGTTGGAAATACTCCGAAAAGAGAAGTTATATGCCAAGTTGAAAAAGTGCGACTTTTGGCTATCGGAGGTCACTTTCCTTGGTCATGTAATTTCGGGCGATGGTATCTCGGTGGACCCGAAGAAAGTTGAGGCAATTAGAGATTGGCCTCACCCGACGAGCGTATCGGAAGTCCGCAGTTTCCTTGGGCTAGCGGGCTATTACCGGCGGTTCGTGGAGGGGTTTGCTAAAATAACTACTCCACTAACGCGCCTCACACACAAAGGGGTGAAATATGTTTGAACCCCCGAATGCGAGCGGAGCTTTGAGGAGTTAAAAGAAAGATTGACCACGACCCCGGTGCTTGCTCTACCGACGCTGGGGGAGACCTTTGTGGTTTATAGTGATGCTTCCTACGTTGGACTCGGATGTGTCTTGATGCAAAACGGCCGAGTTATAGCATATGCTTCGCGCCAATTGAAGACGTATCAGAAGAACTACCCGATCCACGATCTAGAGTTAGCGGAAGTTATTTTCGTGCTAAAATTATGGAGGCATTACTTATACGGGGAACATTGTGAGATCTACACGGATCACAAGAGCTTTAAATATGTGTTCACCCGAAAGGAGCTAAATATGCGACAGCGGCGGTGGCTAGAATTGTTGAAGGACTATGATGTTACTATTCTATACCACCCCGGGAAAGCAAATGTGGTGGCCGATGCCCTTAGTAGAAAATTAGGAGAAAATTTGGCTTCGGCAATTACACCCGAACCATTGTTGCTAAAGGATATGCAACGGCTTCGCTTGGAAGTAGTGGAGCCGGGAGTGCCGGCTACACTTGCCGCGTTAGTAGTGCAACCGACCTTGTTGGAGAGGATAAAAGAGCTGCAAACTTCCGATAAGTATCTCCAAAAGGTGCGCGGTGGAGTTGAGAGCGGTAGTGCCGAGGATTTTGGCATTGAGACCGACGGCGCACTCCGGTTTAGAAACCGTTGGTGTGTGCCTAATAACAAAGACATCCGCAAGGAAATTATGCAAGAGGCGCATCAATCTCCTTATAGTACACACCCGGGCGGTACCAAAATGTACCAAGATTTAAAATTGCATTATTGGTGGCCGGGCATGAAGAAAGACATTGGGGAGTTTGTTGCGCAATGCCTTACTTGCCAACAAGTAAAGGCGGAGCGGCGGTTTCCGGCGGAAAAGTTGCAAAGTTTACCTATACCCGTTTGGAAATGGGAGAATATCGCAATGGACTTCGTGACCGGGGTGCCTCGATCTCAAGGTGGACACGATGCAATTTGGGTGATAATAGACCGGTTGACAAAGTCGGCACATTTCCTACCGATTCATATTACTTCGTTGGGGGACAAGTTGGCTCAAGTATATATCGACGAGGTTGTGAGACTTCATGGGGTGCCCGTGTCTATTGTATCAGATCGGGACCCGAGGTTCACGTCTCATTTTTGGAGAAGCCTACAGGAGGCCTTAGGCACACGGCTCGACTTTAGCACGGCATTTCATCCTCAAAGTGATGGTCAATCGGAGAGGACGATACAAATACTTGAGGATATACTTCGAGCGTGTGTATTGGACTACAACGGCGGTTGGCACGATCATCTACCGATGGCGGAGTTCGCGTACAATAATAGCTACCAAGAAAGTATCGCGATGGTGCCATTCGAGGCCCTTTATGGAAAGAAGTGTCGCTCTCGAGTCCATTGGAGCGATGTGGGCGAGAGAGCGGCTCTCGGCCCCGATGTAGTGCGGAAGGCGGAGGAGAAAGTTCGCCTTGCCCGCCAAAGACTCACTACGGCGCAATCTCAGCAAAAGAGCTATGCCGACAAACGGAGAAAGGATATAGAGTTTGCCGTTGGAGACCACGTGTTCCTAAAGGTGTCGCCTATGCGAGGAATTAGACGGTTTGGGATCCGGGGGAAGCTAAGTCCCCAGTACCTCGGACCGTTTGAGGTATTTGAACGGGTCGGCGCGGTGGCGTACAAGATAGCATTACCACCGAGGCTTGCGGGAGTACACGACGTGTTCCATGTATCGAACCTCCGCAAGTACGTTCATGACCCCGAGCATGTTCTGTCGTTTGAACCGTCCGAGATCCAAGAGGACATGACCTATGAAGAGTTCCCGGCATACATCATCGATCGAGAAGTAAGAAAACTACGAAATCGCGAGATTCCGTATGTTAAGATCCGTTGGTGCAATCACAATAATCGGGAAGCCAGTTGGGAGCTCAAGAGCGCAATGCGGGAGCAATACCCTCACCTCTTTAACGAGCTGAATTGAGGTATGAGTTTAAGTCTCAATTAAGTAAGTTTCGCGGACGAAACTAAATTTAAGGGGTGCAGAATGTAACATACCGAAACCTCGGTAATTAAATTCGAACCTTGGTCAAATTGACCAAAGTGCGTGTGAGATATGGATCCCGAGGATCTAAAAGGTAAATAACACCTAGAGGGGGGTGAATAGGTGTAAATACGGCAAACTCGAAAATCTCGATGCAAATAAAACAAAGTAGCGGAAATTAAAACAGCACACCAAGAATTTAACGTGAGAAAACTCCAATTCGGAGTGAAAAACCCACGGGACCGATCACACGAAGAAAATCCACTAAGAAAACTTGAGTACAAGTGATTTCGACCAAAAACACACGACTCAATTTACCGATTTCTCGTTGACGGTGATCTTTGCCGGTCCTCGATCGATAGGAATCCACCAATCGACCTTGCTGCAACTCCTCGCAGCGTCAACGCCTCAACTCCTCGAAGCGTCCACCGAATCCTCGGCTTCACGCGAGATCCACGCGCCGAACCTCCTTCCGGAGCTTGTAGAATTGAAGATTTGTGGTGATTTAACTTTTGAAAACCATAAGCTATGAGGGTTCACCTTTAATCAACCATCTACTTGATTCTCGTAAGAAGTATCGAGTAAAAACGAAGAATCAAGCCGATTGTTGGTTATTAGAAACTCATTATGTGAATCGAAGCATTGAACGGAGAAAAATAAGTTTCTAGGGTTTAGAATCAGTAAATATTCAAAGCCTTAAACTTTTAGATGACCCACATAGCTTATTTATATGTTTAGAAGACTTAGAAGTAGACTAGGATTGCAAAAAGTCCTTTTTAAAAACCTGTGTCGTCCTCAGAGACCGGTCTTCTCGAGGAGACCGGTCTGTGAGAGACCGGTCTCTCAAGTGAGGAACCGGTCCCTCTCTGCGTGACCAAAAACCCAACGTTCGGGAACCGGTCTCTCAAACTTGAGACCGGTCCCTCGCTGCGCGACAGAAACACCAAGGTTCGGGAACCGGTCTCTCATCACAGGGGACCGGTTGCATCAAGGTTCACGCAGTGAGGACCTTAGGGGAACCGGTCTCTTGACCTCAGGGACCGGTCCCTGAACACAGAAAAGTTCAGTAAAGTATTTTTAAAGCAATCTAAGCCTTCTGAACTTATTCTAATCAAATATCTTCATCACAAATGATCTTTTCTTCATACCTTAGGTGCCGAACTTTACGAGTGAGTCTTTTTCCTTCAATTTAGATCTTTTCTTCAATCTTCTGCAATCAACTCTTCAAGACTCCATTCAACATTACGAAATCCGCCAACCTATAAAATCCTTAACAATCTCCCCCTTTGGCGATTTCGTGACAAAATATATTACAAAGTTCGTACACAACTAATAAATAATAAAAAGAAGATCATCGCAATCACCAAACGATAATCTCCTGCATGATCAATCCAATAAACGAAATTTACACTTTTACAACCTTAATACAAACTCTATGACTTAGACATGGAGTCTTGAAGTCTTGAATTATTCCTGCAAAAACATTCTTAAAACATAATCAAGATTCAAGTAAACTTATCATAAAGTATCAAGTCATAGTTCAGCAAGTCAAAGTTCATAGTCAAGCACAAGTCAAATTTACACAACTAAAATAACTAAGCAAAGCTAAGCTAAATGCATCATCTAAGCAAAATGCATGCGTCATCATCATCAAGACCATCAAGAACCACCACCATCTCCATCTCCCCCTTTTTGTCAGAAAGCGCCAAAATGACAAAAGAAGGAACCCGGTAACTCCTAATCGGAAGCATCCCCTGGAGGTAAATCTGCTCGGCAACATCCTAACTTGTCAAAAATCATATTCAATAAGCGCTTCATCTTGCTCACATCCTTCCGAATCGCAGCTTGCTCCGCAGACAATTTCTGAAGCTCCTCAGATAGACGTTGTTGCTCACGATACACAGAGGAAACGGAGATATCTTCCTCGGAAATGTCCATAGAAGGACGTGAAGAAGTAGCAGTAGCAGGAGGTGGAGCAGCAGGAGGGGAAGAAGCACGCTGAGACGGTGTACGAAGCTGCACCGAGGACTTCACAAATGTCCGTTCATTTATCCGACCCAAACTATGCTCATAAGATGTACACCGGACATCCACATCACGAAGTCGCAGAATCCTCATGATTATCAATGGAAATGGCAGCCTTTCATTTTGTCCAGAAGTTTTGATGTCTTTTGCCATCCTCCGCCAGATCAGAAACGGAATATTCATGTTAATATTTTTTGCACTCACAATATCTGGCCTTCCCAAGAGATACATATACAGAATACGATCCCACCTCAGAATCTTCGTGTTTGCGAGAGGCAGAATGTTGTAGCAAACCACGAAGTTTAAAAAACGGTACTCCATTTTGAAATCTTTGGACATAACCATAATGCCGTTTGACTCAGTACCCGGCATGCAAATAGTGTTCACTACACGATTCCAATCGCGAAGTGAGTCGAACCCAGCTTGTAGATACTCCACTCCGTCAGTCTTAGCTTCCATACCTAGCACCGACGCTATCGTATCAGGAGTGATGGATAACTCAACACCACGTACGGAAGTCTTAAATACGTACGGGCCGCCGTCGGAGTCACTTAGGTGACCTGCTCTCATATAAAATTCTCTGATCAACTCCAAACAAAAACCGGTTTGCTCCGGAAAATCACAAATCTGATGAAGATTTCCCTGTTCAAATAAATCCTGAAATCCCGGCACACAGCTAATGATACTGGCAACGCCAACATCGCGTTCACCAATACAATGCTTTGACGAGTACATGGACCGGCGAGCAGAAGGAATATCCTGCAGACTGTGACGTGGTGGCTCAGAACCTGGTTCTCGAATTTCAACACCACCAGACTTGCGACGACCGGGACGCTCAGTCGCCTTCCCTTTGCCTTTATCCACGGCTTTTCCTTTTCCCTTGCCTTTCCCTGTATCCTTATCCTTAGCTAATACCTCAGGGAACAAAAGCCTCCCAATCCGGCTCGTCCTCCTCAGAGTCGTCGCTAGGAGCATATTCGCTCTCTTCATCTTCCGGTTGATACTCAATCGGCCGTTTAGCTTTGGAGCGCTGTCGTTTGCTTCCACGACCACCTCCAGCCATAAGAGCAACAAACACAAGAATCCACGAGTACATTTTCGAAAATTACCTGTTAAACATAATGAAATGTACATATATAAAATTTTTTTTTTAAATTCCAAATATGTTCAGCAAGTTGGAATATAAATACTAGATGATCCTAGGGGCCTCAAGATCATGAAAAACAAGAACCACTCATGCATCAAAATCAGCCAAAAGCAATTTTCCACAAAAAAATTGAAAAACAAAATTTTGATCATGATAAACCTACAAAATAAACCAAAAAGATGAAGAAATACTAGAGAAAATGAAAATAACAGATCTAAAAACAAGATCGAAGCCTAAAAGAACACATTCACCAAGATCTCTAGAACAAACACCAAAAAAATCTGAAATAAAAACCTAATTTCGGAATATATGAAATAAAAGCAACAAAATCCGAAATCTTACCTACAACCAGTGCAAACCAAGGAAGATCGGGAGCAATCCCACTCTAAAAAACAAGAGAGAGCAAAGAGGGAGAATAACTGAGAATCGAAATGACCAGTTTTGAACAGTCAAAAACAACAATAAGACAATAACCCATTTAATCGGGTCTGCGGAAAGGACGTCTTCTTGCCTGACCCCTCTGTCCCAGAGCCTGAAGTTTTTTAAAAGTTTTTAACTGTAGCGAAAATTCCAAAATTTAAGGGTATTCCGTAATGCCTTACACTTATCACAAATAAGCCTATTGTCCATTCCACAAAACAAAACTTATCAAAGAAATTTCATAAGGAGTGAATTTGAAATTCCAATTCAGGATATTCCAACATATTTGCACAAATTGTCTGACCCGAAATCAATTGAGAATTCTCCGATACACTAAAAATAAAATCCCACACTCATGCATAGGATTTAGGAATTTCATTGTATCATTACCATCATATCTTGTTAAAGAAAAGCTGCATAATACGTTGCTCATAATCGTGAATTAACATAACGATGATCAAATTGATCTTTGCACATTAATTCGAGCAGGAGTGGCTCTTGAGCCATCTTTTATTACATTCCACCTCGTATATCATCCCTCTACAAGATGTATAGCTCTTCGTTGAGATATTTATCTTTTCCCACCATCTTGAATTTTCAAGAAATTTTCATTAGCTAAAATTGGAAAGACTCCCCCAATTAATTGCACCCTGCAGTCAAAACTTTATAGCGTATCTTCCAAAAACACGAAAGGCATTTATTCATCTACAAATCTCATTAAATCAAACCAAACAATAGCACCATTATTCAAATTTCAGAAGAATGAGGTGTCTGAATTTGATTCAGATCATTGCCTAAATTACGTGTTAGCCTTCAAGGTGTTGGCAAGTTTCGTGGGTCGAGTCGGAAGTCTTCGAAGAAGTCTCGGACGGAGTATTAAAGATCCGAAGAATCCAAGACTCGGAAGATCGGAAGGACAGCAGAAACACGTAATACAATGAATCACGATGCTTAGGTAAGCTTAAATGCATGTTTATGGTATTCATATTTAATCTATAGTTTGATCATGTTTTCAATTCGTAATTGATTAGAAAGTTCTTAATAGCTTGTAAACTCGAAACAATGCAATTATTCAGCGGAAAAATGCATTGTTGTACCGGATACAGAGTTTTCTGTCCAGGGTACAACACATCAGAGTTTGCGCCAGAAAAGTTGATTGGTATTTCCGCCGTAACCATCAGCGGCTGTCCAAGGTACAAAGCCCTATGTTCGGTACAAGATCGCAGTCTTCCAGGGTACAGAAGCTTTCGTAGAAAAATCTTCCGTCCATGCTGTACCCTGTGACCGCTTTCCTTTGTGTTCTGATACAAGTCTGATTTTGGAAGAAACTTTCTCAATCTACTCCGTTTGATTCTAAAGTCTAATAAGCTTATAGGGGATTCTCTAACTGATTAAGCATCATAAGACATACACTATGATCTCTCTCTAT
>NC_033632.1:7556193-7599237 GCF_001540865.1 Ananas comosus | reverse complement strand
AAGAGATGAGATTCTAGATGCGCGTGGAGAGAGAGGGATGTTCTAGAAATTTTAGGTATATGAAACATTATAAATTAAATTATTAAGCTCAAGACATAGCATCATTTCTAACTTAATACATATCAAAAAAGGTGAGGGTAAAAGATGGTATACGCATTGTACACAGCACGTCTGCGAGACGCGACTACTGCCAATTTAATCTGCAAGAAATAACACGTGACAAAGAGACATAAACAATACAGTGAAAAGAGGGGGGGTGGGTATGCAAGGAGTTTGGGTGGGGATGGCAGGGAAAGGCTTCTCACTGTGAGAACTACAATCTCTCACAGTGGGGTGGGCGCTTCTCCACTGTGGCAAATCTCACAGGGCTTCTCACAGAGAATCCACGCTGAAAGTGCTGGGGGGGGAGATTCTCACGTGAAGCTCAAACTCCCCCGTGCCTCTCACAGTGTTTCACTGTGATACCCTCCGTAGCCTCACAGAGAAAGCCATGCACCGGTGCTCTCTCACAGTGAAAGCCTTCAACCAGTGCCTCACAGTGAAAGCCTCACCCGGTCACTGTGAGAACCCCTCCCACCACCCGCCCCTCCCCCCCCCCCCCCCCCCCCCGCCAGCATCTCTCACAGTAAAAGCCTCACCAGTGGCTTCTCAGCGTGAGAGAGTGCGGGGGGGGGAGGATTACTCACATGAGAACCTCGCTGAGGCTCTCACTGCGTGCCCCACCCCCCCCCCGCCCACCCCCTCCTGCCACAGTGAACCACCCCCGAGCACTCTCAGCAAGCACTGGAGGGTGGGCTGGGATTTCTCACTGTGAGATAGCCCTTCCAGCGTGAAAGCCTCACATTTAGAGACGGGTGGTGGGGCTTCTCACTGTGAGAAGGCCTCACAGAGGCGGTGAGCGGCGGCCGGCGTCGCCGGCGACGGCGGTGTGGGCCACAGAGGGAGAGAGAGAGAGAGGAGAGAGAGAGAAGAGAAGAGAGAAGCTTTAGGGCTAGGGAGAACGAGGAATGAAGCTACTCGGGACAAAGGGCGCGCGTCGGCGCGGCGTCGCCAGAGAGAGAGAGAGCAAGAGGAAGAGAGCGAGAGAAGAGAAGATCGAGAGAAGAAGAGACGAGACAGAGTTCGGGTGGGGGTGTATTCAAAGAGAACACGGTGAATGGTTCACCGTGTCTAGAGTGGTTTGCTGGACACGGTGAACCATTCACCGTGTCCAATAGAATTGTATTTAGAGACAGAGATTGAGACGGGGTGTGTTCAAAGAGAACACGGTGAATGGTTCACCGTGTCTAGACACGGTGAATAGTTCACCGTGTCCAATCGATATTTCTATCGAACACGGTGAACTAATTACCGTGTCTAGACACGATGATTGGTTCACCGTGTTCAATAGAAATACCGACCGCCGCATTCCTATTGAACACGGTGATTGGTTCACCGTGTTTAGACACGGTAAACGAATCACCGTGTTCAACTTGAATACCTGGCCCAGACTCTGCCCGCGTGGCGCTGACGTGGCGCTGGCGTGGCAGGGTCAGGGCCATTTTTGCAAATAAATTTTGGACAGGGCTATTTTTGCAAATAAAATTTATTAGGGGGCTATTTGCAAAAAAAGCCCTGTTCCTATATGAGCATGAACCTAGTGCTAGTGTGCTTTTTACCATATTAAGAGCTTAGTGTTCGGGATTGTTGAACTGCAGGTAGTAGTGGTAGTATGGGCTAATTTGATAGCCGGGATTTGGGGCGAGTTCAGGGTTGGGCTGGGTTATTATTGAATATTTAGCCGTGGGTTTGGACGACGGTATTGGATAGTATTATTATGCATTAGATTGTGCCGAGGTTGCTCTAGTAGCCATTACTTTGATCTATTTGATCATGTGCATGGGTTATAGCCTAGCGTACTTAACCTGATTACTTTGCTTCTCAAGTGGGTCGCTCCCTCGAATGCCACTCCAGACATAGGCAGCTTGATTTAGTATTCTCACTTTCACGTCAACGCCCCATTGGATTTAAGTATGGATCAAACGTGTTTGAGGCTAGCGCGGGCTTGACTGTGCTTTTAGGTTATTTTGACAATATTGTAGTTTGTGATACTTGTTCTACATAATGCATACTTTCCTTCAGTTATTAATTAGAGGTATTGCAGTGATAGTTTCTTTCTGTAATTATTTACTTACCTAATTTACTTTCAGCACTTTAATATTACTTATCCCTTTGGTAGACCCAGTGAGTAGGTCATTGTCGTCGATGACAGTATCCATTGAGAACTGTTGGTTTTCAGTATTTCTTACGCCCTTTGTTGTTATCATTTTTCTTGCCGATCCTGTCAAATCTCTTTCTTCTGCATCGGATTTGTTTCTACTGCATCTGATCGAGGTAAGAGAATTGCTGGATAGATAGCTCTCTTATTCAAGGACCGTTCTAGTGGAGAACCCAATTATTAGTATTTTTGGGGAGACTTACTGTACATAAAGTGATGGTTTTTTTTTTTTCAATTGAAAGATGTGAATTGTATATTTTTGAAGTTTCTGTATGTACAGTTTCTTTTAGTTATATTTTAATTATACTAGTTTTCTTACTCTGTACTTGTAGTTATTTCTTCTAGTTGAGCACGTTTTCGACGGAGTGTACGTACGGTGCTTCCCCCTATGTGCCACGAATCTGCTGGTGAATCTAGGTTCCGACGTAACCCGGGACTTTGACAAGAATCGTAACAACTAAATAAAAATCCCAACAACCGATATACAATTCTAACAATCCCATAAAAATTCTAGCAACACACAAAAAATTTCTCAAATAACAATAATAATCTACCAATTTTTAAAGACAGTGAATAATACACTGCTTGTACATTCTTGTTGAAAACGATAATTGCCGTTGAATTGGACAAAATAGCACTCGTTTGCCATTTAAAATTTTAACACTATTATTTAACAAATAGAAATTTTCTAAAAGTCTTACAAGGAAGGGCTTTTTTTGCATTTGGCCTTCTCAAAAAATTTATTTTTATAAATAACCCCAGCAAATTTATAATTATAATTTTGGCCCTATTCCTGCCTTGCAAATGAGCAATGCAAATGCCACGTAAGCACCACGCAAGTAAAGAGAGATGCTGGAATAAGTTAAACACAGTAATTCATTCACCGTTTCTAAACACGGTGAATGATTCACCATGTTTGAAAACAATACGAATATATGTATTGCGAAAAAATATAAATATTGAAAAGAAAAAATAGGAGGAATATAAGTATGAAACACAGTGAACCATTCACCGTATTTGAACACACGGTGAACCATTCACTGTGTTTGAATACCGTGTTCAACTCAACTTGCGTAACGCTGATGTAACGTTTGCGTGGCGGGGATAGGACCAAATTTGTAGTTATAAATTTGATTGGCCTATTTGTGAAAAAAAAAAAAAAAAAAATTGAGGGGGCCAAATGCAAAAAAAGGCCCTACAAGGAATTAAACACTTGAACAACTTTTTCACTCCGTAAAGTTAGTTCAGGTCTCCTTCACATGGAATCAAAGTCCACCAAGCTGGAAATGAAAACTGTGAGAACTTAAAATTGAGTTACACCTCTAGTCCTCAAACTACAAACAATAAAACGGATGGCATTTTAATTTTAATTTAATGCAGTTTCTAGCTCAACCTTTCATAATTATTACAAATACATCCTATCATCATACTAGGGCAATAAAATGGTGGTGTCTCATAAATATGGCACTCTAATTATCATCCCGCCAGATATCACAATCACTATTTACATAATTTAAATGAGGCCTTTAGGCTATTAATGGAATCAACCAGATGAGCCACAACATCAGAAAACGCAAGAAATAATAAAGATCATAAGATTTACATTAGATCTAAATACCCATCTTCACGGATCAAATAAAACTTAGTTGTAATGCACGACTGATTTGATAATACCTAGTGAAACAAAAATTTTATCCTCTTTGTTTCCTCTAATGATGTGACGATAAAGTGGCAGTTAATAAGATGACATATGATATAGCTAGATCATTATTGTAGTTGTAGTTAATAACCGGTAATAATTAGGATGTACACTTCTTCCACATTAGCCACATCTCAACAAAGAAACAACTGATTAATTTTCCTGCAGTTGATAAGTGGCAATAACTAGGATGTACAACACTTCTTTCACCTATGCAACACATTAACATCCAATTGATTCTATTGAAATGTGGGACTTAATTACAACAATTTAGAAGTTCGAGCCAATAATTATAACAAAAGAAAGCTTGATGATCAACATGTCACCCGCTTTATAGTGTGATATATTGATGCAATTTCACCAAATCAAAATCAGGTTAATACTCTCAATAAAATTATAAAATGATTACTTCGAAAAATCAAAATGCCCGCAGAACTTCGAGAGCTAATTGCTATAGTTGAAATGCCAAGGACAAAATTTACACTCACAAAAACTTCCATGGACTAAAATTGCAACCAACCCAGAGATCTTTTCGTTGACAAAAGCGATTTTACAGATGGAAAAAATCATACAAATTCCAGTTGTATCAAATGAAGAAAGACTTGAGCACCTATTCAACATCATAGAACAGTATAGACGTAAATCACTGCATGGCATCGCAAATTTAATGCAAGAATAAGAGAATGTTTCAGAATCTCTAAATAAAGTTTGTAATATTGAATTGGCTAAATTATAGAAAACTCCTTTGTCAAAATCCGATTTTTTTACTTTTATCGCTGTCATTCAAAAACGTACACTTTGGCCCCTTAAAAAATGAAAAATATTCATAGGAGAGTACGGTGTTAAATTTGATGACAAAATGATCAAATTGCCCCTCATCCTCTTCGTCCCCTCCCTAATCCTGTTCATCCGCAGTCTCTTCTCCTCCGTCCTTGCGCCTCCCTCGACCCCAACTCTGACTCTGTTTTCTACACCTGCTCTCTCGCTCCTCCAACACCTTCTCCGCCCCTCCACTTCGGCGACTGTAGAGAGGAGATCGAGGTGGGTATAGACGGAGAGATGGGTGAGGGTGAGGGTGAGGCGGCGAGGGAGGGCGAGGGCGAGGGAGCGCGGCCGAGGACGTCAATGAGGAAGGAAGATGCGCATTTGAGATGAGGATTTCAATGGTAGGTTGGGTATAAAAAATATATAATAAAAAAAGGGGCAATTGCTTATATACCTCCTGAAAAGTTTTCGATTTTCTAATTTACCCCTCTTAGAAGGCTATTATTGAAAATGCCCTTTTTACGTTCCAACCTATTTCAAATATACCCTAGAGTTAAATTCTGTTAATAAACTGTTAGCAATAGTTGTTATCTGTATAAAATTACTATTTTGCCCTTTCAAATATACCCTTCCACCATCACCGACTTTTTTATTTGCCCTTAAGTTAGGGGCACAAAAAGTATTTTGACTTTTGGTCTTTTCAAATATACCCCTCTACCGTCACCAACATTTCTTATTTGCCCTTAAGGGCAAAAGAGCCATTTTGATTTTTTTTAACTCTAGTAGATATTTAACTCACGTTTAATCCCAGTTAACTTAACGGGTGATAACTGTAGAGGTATTTTGGAATAACAGAGGAACATACAAGGGGCATAATGGAAAGAAAAAAAAATTAGGGTAAATAAGATATTTCCGAAGTTTTGAAGGGTATATAGGCAATTATCCCAATAAAAAATATGAACGAAACCTTAACAGAACACTGATGGTGAGAGCCGAAGTAAACATTTCTCAATTTTTAAGAAGGCAAAATGTAGGTTTTCAAAAGTCAGGAGGGAAAGTGAAAAAGTGGGAATTGACAGGGGATTTTCTGTAATTTAGCCTATCGAAATCAATTTACAATCAAAATTAACATTCACATGAGTTAGTAGTGCCAAAGCCCCGCCATATTGACAAAGCTAAAATTAGAACTTGATAATACTACAAAACACGTCATCTTTCTAAGTCATTGCTACAGAGAAAAATATCAGATCTATCTGAAAAGGGAATCTACTGTAACTGCTTTCACACAAACATACAATGGTCAAAGCACATAGATAGCTATATCCTGTTAGAAACACTCTTTAATGATTTAGTGATTAGAGTCACTTGATGATGCTGTAATCATACATCTATCTGCATGCAAAGAAACATAACATCATATTATAGTTAACAGAGTTAGCAAAAAGGGAATTACACAAACTGCGCAAGCAAAAATGTCAAGATGCAGTATAAATGAAAACTAGGGTCGTCAATGAGTAAATGAAAACTAGGGTCGTCAATGAGTTTGATTATTTGGAGCCTACCTAAAATCGAATCCGAATGGGGCTGTTTTAGCCCAAAATTAAACAAGAATGGTCTCAGTAAAGGAGGAGAAATCTACAAACAAATGGTTTTGGGTTCAGTTATAGTTTTTCTAATTAGACACAAATGTGACCCCAGAACAAAGCTACAAGAAAAAAACCATAAAATCTACACCGACTGGTTTTGGGTTCAATTATTGACCTACATGTGAACCCGAAACAAAGCTGAAAAAAAAAAAAAAAACATACATGTTACAAGCATACACCCTGATGATCTAATGATTCTAAATTAAGACATACAAACACACTCTTGCATCTTGAGCCATTAGATCTTGATCTAATGGATGTAAAATAAGAAATTCATTATGATGCCTTCTGATAGTTTTTCATAATATAACGATTTAAATTTCGTTTGATGCTGTTCTGTTTATTTTGAGATTTGTTGTGAGAATTCTCAGTTTTTGTTTTCCGGTTGTGGTTTTTCAGTTTCAGGTTTTTAGATGCAATTATGGTTTTGAAACAGTTTCAGCTGAGTCTTCGGTTTCAGATTTGTTGGCAGACTCGGTTTTGATTTTCCTAAAAAATGAAAAAAAAACCAGCCCATTGACTCCTAAGAGGAAACAATATTGGAACAGGATTTCATCACAAAAACAATTTTTTAAAGTGAGTTCTAGTTTCTTTGTTCAAAATCACCTATCGGAGATGTAGTTTAAGTTACAGATGTACAGTTAATAAGAGAATTCCTTTACCACAAGACCAAGCAAAATTGACGGCTTATTCAACGATTCATCCATGTGATCTTTTAGTTTTCATATAGAGCAAGTTATCTGTCAAATCATTTTTGTTAAAACTTTGTTTAATTCAACAGTTCCGTCGAAATTTTGTAGCTATTTGAGACAATTTTTTATCCAAGGTCAGTGCAGCAGCAATGAAAAATGTAGGGAGATAATTTCAAAGAAAGTACAAGGGTGTTTCTTATAATTTGGCCCAATTTTCAAATTCGTCTGGAAGCTTCCCACTGCAGCAGGAGGTTAAAGTTACACCTTAACTCCCAGGCCCCGTAAGCTAATTTCAGCCCCCAGAAGGCAGGCCAAATTGATCTGGTAATTTAGATTATGAGCTATTTTGGAACCGCATTAACAACTTAGATGCTTATGCAACTGAATGCTTATTACTTTCTTTTCTTAATTTTTTTTTCCCACTTCTCAAGCAGCACACAAAATAAAAATTAATATACAGAAATGGAATCAGCAAGGTAAGATTATGTAATGAACTATGTACATAAGGAAATAATTATGAATATAAACATCAGAAAGACGGGAAAGGTATAAATGATCTAACCAGTAAGTAGAACATTTGTCATGACTTCTTTATAAAATGGTGTGCAAGCATCTTAATTAAACCTGAGGCAGGAACGCTCTCAGAACCGAAAATTTCTTGAAGCTTGGAGTCACACAGTATTGATGCATTTGTGGAATCCTGTATAAATTCAAATGAAACATACTCAATCTTTCAAAGTCAAAATTAGTTTAAATAAGTTTAACAAGAAAATTGTGATGAAATTTTTTCTTACAACGTCAAATATAAAGTTTATATAGGACAATATCTCAAAATATCATGTATCTGATGTGTGCACGATACTGTACTAGCTGGTGCCCTATACCAAATGAACATCCTAATATCTTAGAGTTCGTCTCATGTACTAAAACATCTAATATACTAGCACCTCTTGAATCATGTATATCACATCATTCTCAATTTTGTTCAGCAACACCAGTAAAAATCACAAATTAGAGCTTCACGAGGATAAAAGACGGATACATTATTATGCTGATGTGTTCCATTTCCAATTTCTAATGCCAAAAGTTGTATGAATTCGGATTTTCAATACAAGTTTGAATCCTCAGTAACAATAAGGATAAGTCTAGAGAGCAGAAAGCATCTACAGAGGCAAAATACAAGAATAGGGTTGCTTGATGTATGATATCCTCATCAGAAGTCATTTGACATAAATATAGCAATAAGCTCATCAATTTCTGTAACCAAGGATAACTTGGTAGTTTAAAATTTGCTGGAGGCACGTTAAACAGTTAAAAATTTGGAGCTAAATATAAGGCATCAGCCCTATAAAAATGGACAAACCAACTACTAGCCTCTTCTTCCTAATTTAACTGGAGCAACAGTTCCCATACAATGGGTCGACCAACTATTTTAAATCAACCATCTCTAATAGGATTTCCAATAATCAGATCATATATTCCATTTCTTGGATAGTAAAAGGAGTGCCAGAGAAATTTAGTTACTAAGAAAAGGAGCAAAGAACAAAGAATATACCACTATTCTCTAGAAAGAACTGAAGATCCTCCCATATCCCGTACTATTTTCTACTGTCTCCTCACAAAGCAGCTGTATATTTCTTTTATCTTTCATCATCTCTTCCTCCTCCTATCCCTCTCTCCTCACTAGAAAGAACTGAAGATCCTCCCACATCCCCTACCATTTTCTTTTGTCTCCTCACAAAGCAGCTCTATATTTCTCTTATCTTTTATCTTTCATCATCTCTCCCTCCTTCCATCCCTCTCTCCTCATTGTTGACCTCTTTCTTTTCTTTTTGCCTCCTATTTTCACTATTCCATCATAGTTCCCTCTTCTATCCGCCATAGGAGCAAAAATGATTGAATAATAAGCAAACCGTATTTATATCCAGTTCTCTTTTCTAAAGTATAATCACATAGATGGATGTTACATATGTATCAGCAGTTGAAACCACAGTAAACACGTTACCGTTTTAGAAAAATATTTGGGCATTTTATTGAAAAGCAAGGAAAATACATCTACAGTTAAGTTATTGTATCAGTTCTTGTAGTATTTCACATTTATGAATACAACGTTAGAAATTAAATACAGTGCCTCAACCCACATGCATAGTCAGAAAACGCAAGTGAATATCTGGATCCAAATTCAAATGCTTTTAGATGTAGAATCTGGATTCAAGCCACAGAAACAAATCTAAACCCATATACAACAAAACATAAATAAGCAAATGTGCATGCAAGACTTAAATTACTAGCAATAGGAGGCTGCTAAGAGTACAAAGTCCAAGTGAAGGACTGATGGAACCCATAAATGAAAAAGAATAACATAAAATATATTTTATTTTGTTATTTTAGGAAATTGTAAATCCCATAATTCGTGGAACTAGTTTTTTAATTTCAAATAATTGTTCTTTAAGGATAAGATAGAATCTCTTCATTTAAGGGATTTATTAGATTTATGTGTCACGGACATGGATATGGGACACAACACGACTCAGACACAGCGACTCGAAAGCACAAAAAAATAAGGACACAGTTATGGCAAGGACAAAGCTAATACAATATAATATTTTTAATAAAATATAGTAGTAGATAAAATTAATTTCAAGAAAGCAATTAAAAAAATTGAGGTTTCATATTAGATTAAAAAAATCTTAAAAAAAGGATAATTACATATGGCTCCTTGCAAAGGTATCAAATAGCAAATATATCGCTACAAAACTTAAGTTATCAAATTTATCCCTCCAAAAGTCCTTCTGTCTGCAAATATATCCTTCTGTTACTAAAATTTAGATAACCATGAGTTAAAAAAGCTTAACCACAGTTAGCTAAGGGGTAAAAACCCTTTATATGTCTAATTTGTATTCCAATATTGAATTTCGTTCATCTTTCTCACCCTCTCCTCTTTATCCATGGCAACGGCGAAACCTACAATGGCGACGACGTCGAAGGCAGCCCTCAGTCGTGGCAAAAATGAGGTATACCACACGTGTCACGGCGAAGGCAATGAGAGAAAAAAAAAAAAAAAAAAAACTTTTTAAGGGGACAAATTTGTAAGGTCAAAATAGTTATTTTATACACTCACTATTAAAAAATTAATAGTGAATCAAACGACAAGGACATATATGAATGAACTAGAAACTTTTGGAAGAATATATTTGAAGGGATATATCTGATAACTTATGTTTTGTAGGGATATATTTGCTGTTTGATACCTTTGCAGGGACCTATATGAAATTAACCTAAAAAAATATAACCATAATTCAAAAAAATTCCTAATGTAATATATATATATATATATATATATATATATATATATATATATATATATATATATAAAATTGAGCTCCTATATTTTTAGAAGTACCAAGTTATTGGTGCTTGTAGATTTTTAGCCATTGGATTAAGAGATATGCGGTTAGGATGATGTGGGCCCCCTAGGGTTGAGTGGGTGGTTGGTTGAATAGTATAATCTAATGGTTGAAAATGATCTGAGAAGTAGATCTAACGGTAAAACACTTACAAGCACCAAGTGCTTGGTGCTTTTACAAGCAGCATAGCCGGACTCATATAGAATTGAGCTCCTATGCTTTTAGAAGTACCAAGTTATTGGTGCTTGTATATTTTTGGTCATTGGATTAAGAGATGTGCGGTTAGGATAATATGGGCCCCCTAGGGTTGAGTGGGTGGTTGGTTGAATACAGTGTTTGAAAAGGCGCTCCTGAGGCGCGGCCTCAACGCCTAGGCCCAAGGCGCGGGCCTCGGCGCCTTAGCAATAGCGAGGCGAGGCGCTGTTGCTGAGGCACGCGCCTCAGGCGAGGCGCACATAAGGCGCGCACCTCAACATATTTAATATTTCTTGGATTTTGGATTAAGGTTTTCGGGTTGTCGGGTTTCGGGTATAAATTTTATGTTTTAACCCGATAAGCTTAGTAAAAGATTCTATAAGAAACATAAACCTAATGAAATCATCTACCGCCCTCTCCTTCTACCGCCCTCCTCTCCCTATCCCTTCTCTGTCCGTGGACAACTTGGCATCTAGCAAGCATCCGCAGCAGGAAAAAGCGAGGAGCAGCGGTCAGCACTCAGCAAGCATCCATTGTCAAGAGCAGCATCAGTTTTTTTATTTACAGCGGCACTGCAGCAGCAGAAACAGGAGCAGCGGCAGCAAGAAAGCAAGAACAAGCAGCAATCAAGTAAGTATTGCCTCTATACTCCAATATTTTTCCTTTGAATCTATTTTTTAGTTATGTTTTTCAGGATTTGATGTATTTTTGAGATTTTTCTTTTTTTTTCCCATATGTTTAAACATTTTTTGTTTCGATTGCATATTTCTTGATCCAGTTTTTTGTTTTGAACTTGTTTTTAGTCATTATTTATAGGATTTGATTCCTTTTAAGATTTTTTTATTTTTTTCCCAAATGTTTTTTTTTTTTCATCTAGGGCAGATGCCAAGTGTTAGGCAATGAAAACATTTAGAGTTTCTTGTTGGAATTGGAATCAAAAAATGCTGATGCTGCTAGCTTCAGCATGGCAAAACAAGTCGTTAGTCAACTGCTTTTCGTTAGGCATGCTGATGGTATTTTTCCTTATCATGTCCTGTTACTGGCACAGTATTTGTTACATTTTTCCATAGCTTTTTAGTATGGATTTTTTATTTTCAAGTTTATTACAGATTCTAAAAGTATGAAGCAATGTTGACAGCTTATAAAATTGTATATACCTATATTATTCATAGTGACTGAAAATGAATCAAATGATTCATTAATTATGTTTCCTACTTTCCTGCAACAATTTCTTGCCAAAGCATGAATTTACTCGCTTAGAGCATATATTTGCAGGTGGTCATGTTGTAAATTTTTTGTTTCGATTGCATATTTGTTGATTTATTGTTAATTTGTTATGTATTTTATTATTGATTTATTGTAGATTGATTGAATAGATCATGAAGGATACAAAAAGGATCCTGCATGGAAATATGCACGTTTAAAAGATCCCGGCAATAGAAATGATGTAATATGTAATTTTTGTGAAAAAATACCAAGAGGAAGCATTTATAGAGCCAAACAACATATTATTGGTGGCTTTCGAAATGCAAAAGGATGCCCAAAATGTCCGCCTCATGTCCGCGAGGAAATTAAGGAGTTTAGGAAAGAAGCGGCAAAGGAGAGAAATCCTTTGATGACTGATTTTGATGAAATAGAGGGCTTAGGTGATGAGGAGGATGAAGATGATACTGATGAATTTAAATATCTTGGAAAAAGAGGTCGAAGTAGTGGGAGTGTTGGAAGTAGTAAGTCATTAGCTAAAAAACGTAGTCAAAAGGGTCCTATAGATGTATATTTCGCTCATGACGCGGAGAAGGTGGTTCAAGAAAGAAAGGAAGGAAAGCTAAAGCAAACCACAATAAATAATGCATGTAAAAAGGAGTTGAGAGAGAAAGCTTGTAGAGACTTTGCCCGATGGATGTATGACGCTGGGATACCTTTTAGCGCTGTTAATTATGATAGTTTTCAAGTAGCAATCGAGTCCATTGGGCAATATGGTTGTGGAATGAAACCACCGTCCGCTTATGAGTTACGAGTTCCTTTTTTGAGGAAGGAGGTTGAGAGGACAAGAAATGCTTTGAAGTCTCATGAAGAGGAATGGGCGAGGTCTGGTTGCTCTTTAATGTCAGATGCATGGAAGGATAGGAGAGAAAGACCCTTAATAAATTTTCTTGTGAACTCTTCGATGGGTACGGTGTTTCTTGGATCTTTTGATGCTTCTAATTATGTTAAAAATGGAGAAAGAATGTTTGAATTATTGGACAATATGATAGAGGCCATTGGGGAAGTAAATATTGTTCAAGTTGCTACTGATAATGAATCGGCTAATGTAGTAGCCGGTAAGATTTCTATATTTTAGTTTATAAGTTCTTTTTTTTTAATACTTTGTGAGTAATATTTACATAACTAATAGCCATATTCTTTCTTTCATTCAAATTTTTTCAGGGAGGTTGTTAGAAGCCAAGAGACCAAATTTGTTTTGGACTCCTTGTGCTGCCCATTGTGTTGATTTGATGCTCGAGGATATTGGAAAGATGCCGGTAGTACAAAAAACCATAAAAAGAGCCGTGACTTTGAATAGCTATATTTATAATAGCACAAGTGTAGTGAATATGATGAGACGTTTCACGGGCCAAAGGGAGTTGCTTAGGCCTGGCATAACAGATTTGCCACTGCTTTTCTCACCCTTCAACGCCTACACCGTCAGAAACTTAAGGAAGATGTTTACATCTGAAGATTAGACCAAGAGCAAGTGGGCAAAACAATAGTCGGGCAAAAGAATTACTACCATAGTAATGATGCCCACGTTTTGAGCCAACATAATATATATCCTTAAAGTTTTCAGTCCACTTGTTCGTGTTCTAAGATTAGTTGATGGTGAGAAGCGACCTTCAATGGGATACATCTATGAGGCCATGGATAGAGCAAAAGAAGCCATTGCAAAATCATTCAATGAGAAGGAGGACAAATATAATGAAGTTTTCAAAATAATTGATAAGAGGTGGGAATGTCAACTCCATCGCCCATTGCATGCCGCTGGTTTTTATTTGAATACTGCACTGAGCAAGATGAAGAGGTTATGTCGGGGCTATACAAGACACTGCAACGATTGGTTCCTAGTATTGAGGAACAAGATAAAATAAGTGACCAATTAAGCGTATATCGTAGAGCATCCGGCCTCTTTGGACATGACTTAGCAATCTGGCATAGAAATTCAAAGTCACCAGGTATACTGTATACTATTACTTGCATATTATTAGTTTTCTTAATTCTTAATTTCTAAATTCTAATAGAATTACAGAAAGCAAATTTAATAATTAATTTATTGTTTTATTTTATGAATCTATGTCAACAGCTGAGTGGTGGAGATCATACGAATCTTCTACACCGAACTTACAAAAAATTGTCGTTCGAATTCTTAGTCTCACTTGTAGTGCATCTAGGTGTGAACGAAATTGGAGTGTGTTTGAACACTTAAGTTGTAAAATGAATGCATAGGATGCTAAGTTCATATGATTTATTTTCTTATATTGCAAATAATATGCTTATGCATTGTCATATTTTTTTTGCAGCTTCATAGCAAAAAAAGAAATAGGCTTGTGCAACAACGCTTGAATGATTTGGTATATGTTAACTATAATAGAGTACTCATGCATCGATACAATTTGCGTGATACCATTGATCCCATTGTACTAAATGATGTTGATGATAGCAATGAATGGTTGACTGGAGTGATGGATAGTGATGGAGAGGACGATAATGAGAAAGGACTTGTTTGGGAAGATGATACTTTAACATGTGGTGATGTCGCTAAAGCTGTCGGGGTTAATGAGCCTAGCCATCATACACGGTTTACATTGTCAATGAAAGGCCTTGAAAAAAGAAAAAGAATTGAAAAGGGAAAGGAAATAAAAAAAGGAAAGGGAATTAAAAAAGGAAAGGATAAGTTGTCGTCATCTCGACTGTCTTTATCCATCAATGAAGAGCTCGTCATCTCGACTGTCTTTATCCATCAATGAAGAGCCAGATTGGGTTGATTTTGAAGATACAGAAGAAGAAGAGGATATTGGGAATGAGCAATCTGAAGAAGAAGAAGAAGAAGATTATGGTGATGCAAACGAAGAGGATGAGGATGGGGGACGAGGATGATACTTGAAGAATGACCAAATAAAAACATTGGCACCACAATCACTTTTAAGTTTTAAGTTGAAAGTTGAATATGTTTTTTTTTTAACTTGAGAACCTATATGCATGTGTTTTCTTTACTTTTTGATAGTTATTTTATTTTTGTATGGTTATTTTGGAGTTTTTTTAATGTGGAATATCAAATTAAATTAGATTTAGTAAATGTGCGCCTCGCCTTCTTGAGGCGCGCACCTCGCAGTGCGCCTCGCACCTAGGCTCCAGAAAGGTCTTGCGCCTTTTTGCACCTCGCGCCTTTTCAAACACTAGTTGAATAGTATAATTTAACGTGTGAAAATAATCAAAGATGTAAATCTAACGGTAAAAAATTTACAAGCACCATAGCCGGACTCCATATATATATATAATTCCCATTCAAAAACAAATATAACCCTAAGAAGAGAGAAAAAGAGAAAGAGAGTACCTCAGAAAACAATAGAGAAGGAGAGAGAGAGGCTTTGTTGAGTAGAAAGATCTAAGAGAGGGTAAATGATTTTTAAACAAGTTCTTAAAATTTTCATATGCTTTCATTTTCCTTATCTTAAATGGGTCACCGCCTTGTTCCGACATGTCCTGATGCTCCCGATAGGTCAGGTTCCTTTCTTTCTTTTCCTAGCGGACGCACGTCAACCATCTTCTTTTTTTTTTTTGCGTCGGGCACATGTCCGAAGCGAAAATGCAGAATTTTCCCCCGCATCTATGACACATAGGTTTAGATTGTTTAGCTTTCTTAAAATATTTCAAATGATCGACATCAAATAATTAGCTAGAATTTCTGACTTCAAGGAATTGATTTTAGTTTAGATCTATTGTAAATAATCTCTATTAGAGCTGATGTTGTTAAAGATTTGAATGCCTGAATTTTGGAATTACGTCTGACCTAATTATCTTCTTTTCATTTCTCTAGACTGAATTGGCCGTTTACCTACTTTCCCTACTCTCTCTAGACCTAGATTGGCTCAACTTTCCTTCCCCTCTCATCTTTTATCCTCTTTTATATTTTTGGGCAATTTGATGTTCTTTTCAAACTTTAGATTGCATCAATTAGCATCAAAGCTAGTAAAAGATTCTAGGCCTAAGAGTACCAATTTCATCCTTGATCTTCTATCTATACAATCCAGCTATCTTTCTTTATTTTTTCTGATATCAAAATACAAAATGGTTGTTCAGAAGGTACAACATGATCAATCAATAGACCAAAACCCATCGCATAACCCTCTTGCTGTGATAGATTTAATGGCGCAATTCCTACACAATTCAATTGTTGGAATTCACAATCAATTCATGAAGATGTGGCAATCCGTTGGACCCGACAATTGTATACATGTCGAGGACGTGATGCTCGTAGTGGAAGCAATTGGAGTCCATAAATTACAAGTAAAATAACATAATTTTTTTTTTCTTTTTTTATATTAGGAAATTGTGAACTATGTTAGTAAATTTGCGAATTATTCGCGAATTATTCGCAAATTTTTGAAGAAACGAATTAAACGACCGAATTCGTATTTTTCCCAAAAATTCGGAAGAAAACGCGATTTTTTGATAAAAAAGACTTATTCGCGTATTACACGCGGGCCGAATTACTCGGAGCCAAAAAAACACGGCCCGCGTGCGCTCCCTAGCTCCCGCGTGCGCTCACCCGCCGCGAGCGCCCGCGGCTCGCGGGCCGGCTAGCCCAACTGCCCAAAACAAAAAAAACCCCAAAAAATCCCCTTTCTAGAATCTAAACACCTCACCCAAAAATAGAAAAAGAACTCTTTTCGAATTTTTTACTTAATTAGCTTAATTTTGTAGCTATTTATTCTTATATTCTTAAGAAATATGAGTTTTTATGCTAATAGCATAAATCTTGAGAGAAAAAAAACTTAATTTAATAGCCGAATTTTTTATCCCGAATTTTTAATTGATGAACGTATAATATCCGTATAAATCACGTATCCGAATAATTGACGAATCCGTTTTTTAGCCGTATTTTTCAACAATTTTAAATATTAGAAGCCGAATTTTATCCGAATTATACCCATACCGAATTTTTGCCGAATCCGAATTAACTAACTATAATTGTGAATCCTATATTTGTGGGACTAGTTTTTGAATTCGAGAAACTGTCGGCTAAGGATAAGCTAGAATCTATTCTTTTAAGGGATTTGTTTAGATTGTTTAGATTTTCTTTTTTTTCAAATGATGGATGTCAAATAGTTAGCTAGGATTCCTTACTTTCAAGGAATTTCTTTCAATTTTTATCCATCATAAATAATCCCTATTTAAGTTAATGCAGTTAAGATTTGAATGAATGAATTTTTAGAATAAGGTCTGCCCTAATTATCTCATTATCTTTTTTCTAGCCTGAATTGGCCGTTTTCCCCACTCCTTTATTTCTCTTTCTAGACCTAGATTGTCTAAACTTTCCTTTCTCTCTCCTCTTTTATATTTTTGAGCAATTTAAAGTTCTTTTCAAGCTTTAGATTGCATCAATTGGTACCAAAGCTAGTAAAAGATTCTAGGCATGTTTATATTGTTTTTTTTCTTCCTAATTTCATCCTTGATTTTCTAGCTATATCTTCCTGCTATCTCTTTTTACACTTTTTGATGTACTATCAGATCCGGATCATATATCTTGATACCAAAATACCAGTGTTTTAAATAGCGGCCGCTATACCTGCCATAGAGGTCGCTATAGTAGATTTTATGTACTACCGCTACGCCATAATCTCTAAAGCGGAATTTAGCATATCGGGTTCACAGCAGCCGCTATAAAGCAAAGCGAACGCTATGAGCCCAAAACTTAAAAGAGTGCAAAAACAGGTAAAAACATCTAATCGGGTTGCATTCTCAAGTGGATGACCAGAATACCATTAGTGAAGAAGAAGAAGAATTTCCTCCTATAAATAAGATTTTAATCATTTACGTAAAATATCCTTTTTGCATCCAATTACAAATTGTTTAGATTGTTAATGGATTATGAATTTTCGAGTTTTATGTCTTTTTGGTTTGCTAAATCGTAATATTTTAAAGTTAATCTTAATAGATAATGACATTAAATATGCATAGGCTTGCAATACTGAAAAAATGAATGATTAGTTGTCTTTTTTTCAAAATTTTATCTTTTCCCCAAAAGTATATGTATTTTTTATAAAGAACATAAACATATTAAATTTGTTTTTATGAAACCCGCAATGGGTTCACAGGCTATCCGCTTTCCGTTTTCCGCTACAAAGACCCTCCAAACACTATGTGCCTGCTATCCGCTATTTACAACCTTGCAAAATACAAAATGGTTGCTTAGAGAAAGTACAACATGATCAATGAATTCTCCAAAACTCATTACATAACCCACTTGAAGTGATAGATTTAATGGTGCGACAACTACGCAATTCAAATCAATGTTCCAAAATGTGCCCTCTGTGGCCGCGGTCACATAGAGTTGGTGCGGCACCCAATGTGCACCGCATATCAATTATGCAGTGCGAAAGGTGGACGGGTCGCATATGCGGCCTGCCTTTCATTATGCAGCACGTTTATGTGGAACATGTGGTTTAGCTTAATTTATGGGTTCAGATTTTTTTTAATCGGATTTGCATTTGGACCACTTTTTACAGTAAAAAAAAATCCCGAATCTGTTTCCATCTCTTTTTTCGAGCAACGAGTGGTTGCAAGAGTGACAAGTGTAGCACGAGCAGCAGTTGACGAGTGCAGAGATCAAGCGAGCAACCCTTACTCTCTGGTGAGTGTGGCGCAAGCAAAGAGCCGCCCTCCCTAACCTCATCCCCTTCTCTCTGTGTGTGACTCTGTGAGATCTCTCTCTCTCTCTCTTTCTCTGTGTGCATGTGTGGTGTTATTTTGAAATGGGCCCTCAACAGTCAAGTGGTCATCTTTCAGTTGTTTGGTTTGGTGTATGACTTATATTTACAGGTGAGCACCGGTAAGTATATATGACATACTTTATAATGTTGCATCTAATTTAGTTTTGTGCTTAATGACTAAAAGTAAATTGCTAATTATTAATTTAGTAGTACAAGTGTGCATATAAGGTCCATTACTTGGAAGTATAAATATTTTTGTATATTTTAATAGCTGGACCACAAATCCGCCGGCATACCGCGCATACATTTCATGCAGTAGGTAACTGAATGGATATCGCATACCACATTTTGGAACATTGATTCAAATGTCAGAATTCACGCGGATACTGCATACCGCATTTTAGAACATTGGTTCAAATGTTGGAATTCACAATCAATTCGTGAAGGTGTGGGACTCTGTTGGACGCGACAATTGTATACATCTCGAAGAGAGATCCTCACAGCAGAAGCGATTGATGGAGTCCATAAAGTATATATATATATATATATATTTTTTATTTTGTTATTTAAAGAAATTGTAAATCCCATATTTCGTGGGACTAGATTTTTAATTTCGAATATTTGTCAATTAAGGATAAGACAGAATCTCTTCACCTAAGGGATTTGTCTCAGATTGTTTAGAATTTTTTTAAAAAAATTCAAGTAGAACTCCTTACTTTAAGGAATTTGTTTCCATTTAGATTATGAATAATCTCTATCAGAGCTACTATAGTTAAGATATGAATGAATGAATTTTTGGAATTAGGTCTTACCAAATTATCTCCTTTTCTTTTCTCTCGCCTTGATTGGCCGATTTCCCCACTCCCTCTCTTCTCCCTCTAGTGCTAGACCTTTCTCTCTCCTCTTTTATCCTCTTTTATTATTTTTAGCAATTTAAAGTTCTTTTCAAATTATAGATTACATCAAGGGCCTTATAAATTAGTCAATCAAATTTCTAGACTACGAACTACCAACCTAAAGTCCCTTTAGAAAGGGTAAGTTACACCGATGGTCCTCAAATTGTGTGGATTGCACTTCATAGATAAAACTTTAATTTGTAGCATTATAGCCCTGATAGTTAAGTCCTATCACTACGTTCTATCCCGCGGTCATGATAGAAAGATGATTTGGCATCCTCGTTAGCAATAAGTTAAGCATATGAAAAATCCAGCCAAACCATCTTCATGCGTTGAAATCATTGAAGTCCAAAAAATTGAAGTTTGAATACTAAAGTGCAAAACACACAATAGTTGACGACCATTCGTGTAATCTACCCCTTCGGAAAATAAGGCCAAAGTGAAGGAATATGAAGACAATTTTCTAAAACCCTAGGTGCATATATGTATAAGAAATGGGAAAATACTTTGACATGCCGTCCACACCAGGTTTTTGTAACAGTAATATCTATTAGAGTACATTTCTCCCAGTAGAAAGGTAGAACAAAACCATTTTGGGCACCTGAAAGAAGGGCTAAAGTGCATACCCTCTTGAGTTGTATTAATGAATATATATAGTACAAGAGATTGTCTTACTATAGTAACAATGACTACTATAGTAAGAGTATAACTAGGATTACATACTATATAATCCTACTCTATAGAAGGCAATGATACTACTCTATATAAGGCAATAAAACACAATATCCTAATATATCGTAACATCCTAATATAGATAAAATATATCGTAACAGCACCAAATAAGAAATCCAGTGGGATCGTAGATTCACGCAAAAGTCATACAATTAGAGAACATTACTCCAATAAACTATCCACCTATTGGAAGTGATCTATATGTAGAACATGCATCCAGCTAAATTACTTAAAGAAAAGGCACAAAGTGATACTGACCTCCAGCTGGTTAGCTTTTATGTAATTCCATATATGCTTCAATACATCATCTTGTATCATTTCTCTATCTTCAGTCCCTATGACATTGGCCAGTTTATCAGAAATAACTACCAAACATTGATCAGCATCAGGCATTGTTCCAGCATCCACATTTGTTGACTTTTGTTTTTTTGAATTTGAACCTCCATTTTCTGCAAAATAAGAGATAGCCAACTAGTCAGGCTATAGGGCCATCGAGAAATATGAACCCACCAGAAGGTTCTGCAGAATTGCACTTTGAGTAGAGTTATTTAAATAAGCACTAATAGCTTTTTCATTTAAATTTTTCTGCAACTTCTTACAACAGAAAAAGCAGAATCTCAATTCGAGCTTCTGTTTTTAAAAACCAGAAGAACACTTTAGCTTCTGGTCCAGCATAAGCTCCTGCATATTTGCTTCTGAATGCCTGGTTTCTAACAGCTATTGGTATCTTGGGTAAAGAACCTGTTCCAGAAGCCAAGCCAAAAAGTCAAATAACATGAAATTGATACACGTACTGGTGTCAAGCGTAATTATGTGCCTAGCTAGCAACTTATTCATCTTGAACATGTCAATAATGTCTGTCCCAAAAACCACACGTAGTTCATCATTGCAGATGATGTTGCGCTTGTTATCAGGATCTTGGAGATTGTTTTTTCGAATGTATGCCCACAGCTCCTTCACAATCTGAAGCGAGAAAATGAAATCAGTACTCCTATACAAAACCAAGAGCACAGCTATAAAGTTTTAATAGGGTGTTAATTCAAAGACGACCTGAACCATATGCCATTTTGCAATAAACCCTCAACCTTTTGCTTTTTGACTGACACCCTCATCTTTTTGCTCATTTCAATTAATCTCTGTTAGTTGAGATGGAGATTCAGTAAAGTTTAACAGCATTCCCATTAAATCTAACGGCTACACCAGCTTTTGAATTGAAAGAGTTACTAGTTTCATTAACAGTTAATAGCTGAGAGTTAATAAAGCTGGTAACTTTTATGGAATTCCTAATTCACCGGACAAAAATAACTCAAATCAAAACAAACAAATGTTGATGATGTTCCAATTGAAAGTAAAAAATAAATACAATAGGGGGTTTATTCCAAAATTGCCTATAGTTAAAGGGACTTCTACACCTTTCAACCAAAGAAAGTTGATGCTTTAAAAGAATAGATGGTTGAAAGAGGAACCTGAGTTCTAGGCATGGTTGCCTCACCGACAATCGCCTGAAGTTCTGGCGAAACTCCACAAACTTTATTGAGACCACCTGGGCCACCTCTTCTTTTGACTCCAGTAGCACTGCAGTACATTAGAGAAAGCTCCGAATCAGCCACAAAACAATACAGATGATGAAGACCCGAAAACAACTATAGTATAGCTAGATGGTAAAATACACAGATACACCCTGAATTGTTAACAAATTGCAATTTGTTCCCTGATTATTTATTCTCCCTGAATTCACTCAATTTCTCGCAATATCATCCCAGGTACTTTTTATGTCCAAAATATCCATCTGGTAGGAACCGAGCATATAAAGTTATAAACTAATAAAAATAAAAATTTTTGGACGTACATAAACTGAGGCATCAAATAGGTCTTCAAGATATTTTTCAACTATCTTCTAAATAAAATTGCCAATTTGAAGGAAGCAGCGTGTAGCACACTGAACTTTAGCAAATTGCAAGGTTCCAGTGTTCGAATAGTATTTGGTACTATTCTTGGTGTGTTTGAGGGTCGTGGACTGTGTTCCGACCTACTACTCGCATCTTGAGGAGCTAGAGTGAGTACTTAGCAACAAAATCTGCAAACTGCAGGTTTTGGGGTGTTGGGTACCGATACCTGGCTGGGGTACCGGAACCCCGTTATGTAACCGAGAGGGCTGCTCTCGGGTTTGAGCTGAGGGGTGCCGAGTACCGATACTGAGTTGGTCGAGTACCGGTACTGGGCCGGGTACCGGTACTGCATTACGCGGGTACCAGTACATCGTAAGTGACCCGCTTGGCACAGGCTCGGGTTGTGCGGGTTTGGTTGCCGGGTATCAGTACTCCCCTTCGAGTACCGATACGCAGTGTAATTTGCAATTTGGTTATTTTTTAGGGGCTTTTTGGGGATTGTACACTTCTATATATACCCCAACACTCCCTATGTTGGGTTCCTTGTGCTTGGAACCAGAGAAGAAGGGTGGTAAGGCTTCCTTCTCTTCCTCTCCCTAGATTTCTTCTCTTTTGTTAGAGATTTAAGTGGATTGATCTCTTCTTTTTCCTTCTCCTTCATGGGTGATGATTCTTGGACCTTGGAGAAGCTTAGGACTTGAGGACTAGAGCTTGGTTGAGGAAATATCTCCAACCCTAGCATCATCCTAGCTTGGTTTGGAGCTCTATAAGAGGTTAGTAGCATATTTGCTCTCTTGAGATGTGATTTTAGGAGGATTTTTGGGAGTTAAACCTAGTTTTGGGAAAACTAGGGTTTTACTTGGGTTTTCTCTTGCTAAGGTCTTTGAGGCTAAATTGTTTGTTCCAATACTTCCTTTTAGGTTGAAATTGAAGCATCCTAACCTCCTTTGGGAGTTTGGAAGAGTTTTTCCCCACCTAAGGTAATTTCTACCTATTTTTGGTGTGATTTTTGAAGAATTTCGTGGGGTGTTCGTTCAAAGCTCCTAAGTCCTAACCACCTTAGAATTTTTGTTAGGGTGCTAGGAGGCTAATGGACAACTCCGTTCGCGCAAAAGGAGGAGTTTCGAGGGGTATCCGGTGGGTTTGACCTCACCGAAATGGGTGAACTCCTATGTCATTTTTTATGTTGTAAAATAGAAAATCATGCATATTCATGCTAGTTGTAACCTAAATAAGTTTTTGAATGCTTAAGATATACATGTTACATGTCAAGATTATATCCTCTATATAGTAGAGTGAGAGTTGTATATGGAACTTGTATGTGAAAAAATATCCTTCATGAAATGCTAGAAATCATATTATGATTAGTGAAATGACAAGTTTTACATGCTCATAGTTAAATGATTTATGCTTGACATAGTTAACATGAACGTCATGTAGTGACACTTGACTTAGTAAATGATAAACCTCTACAATATGCCATCGTATTAGACCTTTGGGTCGCTAGTGCTTATACCATGTTTTAGACATGATGACCGAAGACTGGATATTGTTGATCATGCTTGCTGGCCATTGTTCTCATTCGCACAAGCTTGTGAGGGTCGCTCCCTACAAGCCGGCACTCCGGAGTTAGCCTACGCGACATATGCTCGCCCGTGCGGGATTGGGTGCCTAAGTGGATCGCCGTAGATGAGGCTCATTCCTAAAAGGGGGATGTTCACTACCACGGGTGTAACAATGTGAATTCTCGAAATCCGAGAGTTACACTTCGTCCGGAACCGACTAATGGTCGAGTTGGTAAACTTTGGAAAAGCTAAAGATGCACAAAACCCAAGAAGTGCATTAGAATGGAGTCCGCGAGAGCAAAAGATGCAAATCTACACTTTTGGCAGGTTTTGCTCTCGGGGACCGGTCTCTGGTAGTGAGAGACTGGTCCCATCGGCTGAGGGTTGCGGGGCTGCTGATGCAACCGGTCCCTGGCAGGGAGGGACCGGTCCCCGCAGGCGACACCAGCGAGAATGGCCAAAAAATGGCCAAGTCCCGAAATCCGAACTCTCGGGAACCGGTCTCTCCCTGAGGAACCAATCTCCGGAGGACCGGTCTCGCAGGGAGAGACCGGTTCCCGAACGCGTAACTTCGGGGGGAGCTCTCGGGGACCGGTCCCAGGTCGGGGAGACCGGTCCCTCTGGGGGAAAAATGCCCAGTAAGGGCAAGTTGAAAGGGTGGAAACTTGAGGGGCTTCTTAGCATTTTATTACAATATGAGAGGGGTTATTAGAGAGGTCTCTCTCTCTCTTTCTCTCACTCCCTCACTCTCCCTCACTACTCTCTCTCTCTCTCCGATCGTGGAAGAGGAAAAAAGAGGAAGAAGAGAGGAAGGAAAAGAAAGAAAGGAAAAAAGAAAAAGAAAAGAAGGAGAAGATGGAGGAGAAGAAAAGGATCATCATCATCATCATCCTCTTTATCTTCTTCTCTCCGTTGGAGCAAGCCTAGAGAGGTAAGCTTGGTGCTCTCTAATGTAGATCCTTAGAGATAGGTTTTTGATCTCTAAAGTTGGTTTGAGGGGAACCCTAGCATGCTATTTAGATGGTTTTTTTCCCCATTTCATGGATCGATTTGGTGGATTTGGTAGCAATAGCATCTAGGGCATCCAAAATGGGGTTTTGGTATATGTGAGGGTTTGATCTCTTTTGACCCTATATTAACCTAATTGATAGGTAACGAAATACGTTGGCGAAGTCGGTTCGGCAATCCGACAAGCCGTTGCAAAGATATTGAAGAAGCGGACGCTTGGAGCTTCATTTCCGCCTGGAAGGCCGAGGCGGCGTCCATAAATCGTGAAATCGGGTCCCGAGCACCGTTACTGTAAGGAAGTGAATTCTCGAAACCCGAGGATTAGACTTCGTTTAGAATCGACTAATTGTCGAGGGTATAAGCTTCGGAAAGTCCGGAGGTGATTAAAATGCATAAAGTGCATTAGGAAGAGTCCGCGAGAGCAGCAGTGCAAAATTCTGCACTGGAGCAGAATTGCTCTCGGGGACCAGTCCCTGGCAGGGAGGGACCGGTCCCATCAGGCTGGGCTGGCGGGGACCCTTGATGCAACCGATCCCTGGCAGGGGAGGACCGGTCCCCGAACGTTAACCCAGCGAAAAAAGCCGAAATTTGGCTAAGTCCCGAAAATCTAACTCTCGGAAACCGGTCTCTCAGGCAAGGACCGGTCTCCTGAGGACCGATCTCTTAGGCAGGGACCGGTTCCCGAACGCGAAATCCCCTCTGCCCGAATGAGAGGCTCTCGGGGACCGATCTTCCCTAGCTGGGACCGGTCCCTCACTGCGGGAAATGCCCAGGCAGGGCTGTTTCATAGATAGAAAGTTGAGGGACTTCTTTGCAAAAATGGCTTATATGAGAGGTGAGGGACCCTCTTCTCTCCCTCACTGCTCTCTTTTCCCCTCACTCTCTCTCTCACACTCTTTCCCTCTCTCTCTCTAGAAAGAAAAGAAGGAGAAGAAGAAGAAGGAGAGGAAGAAGAAGAAGACTAAGAAGAAGAAGAAGAAGATCATCTTCTTCTCTCTCTCTCCCTCAAGCTTGGAGCTTTGTATAGAGGTAAGCTCTAAACCCTCTAATGGTATTTCTAGGGTTTGGGGTTTTTATTGTTTAGAGATGGTTCGATGGAACCTGTTGAGGTTAAGGAGATGGCTCGAGCTCGAAATTGAAGCTCGCACCATGGATTTCTCCATCGTTGCCAACCTAGGGCACGGATTTGGGATTTTTGGAAATGTAGGGTTTTGATCTCGTTTAATGGGTCGTCAACCTAACTGCTAAGTCTTCGAACGCGTAGGCGAAGACGGTTCGTCAATCTGACGAGCGAGTGCGAAGATATCGCCGAAACAGGTACTTGAGGGTTAGCCTTGCCCCGAGGAGTTGAAGCGACGTACGAGGACCGCGACGTCGAGTTTGCTAACTACGCGGCACTACCAAAAGGTGGGGGAGTGCCATCCCGAAGCAGTTGAACTGCTCCCTATGTCTGAGTCATCATATTGATTAAGTGCATATTGTGATATAGCATTATAGGGAGTTAAATGTAATTGTTACATATTAATGCATGCTAGTGCTAGTTGGGTTTGCGGATATAATGAATGAGAACCTAGTATGCAGGAGTGGAACATGAGATAGTTAACCCTATGTGTGATGAACATGCTACGTGAATATGAACCTAGTATATTACAAACTAGCGTATTGAGAACGAGTGGCATCTAGTTAACAATGAACACAGAACGAGTGGCATCTAGTTGATATGAAAACCTTAGTGTAGTGAACACTATGAGATTGAGTACTAGAACACTTGGGTTCTACGATGAGATATGATGAGATCATCCCAGTTGGTAGGATGTTATAGTTCATGAGATTGGACCGAGCTCACATTGCCTGTCTGCACCTGGTGTGGTAGCTCCACACAGGTAGTGCACTCCGGAGTTGTCACCCAAGGAGGGTTAACGTATTTACCCTTGGACTAACGCATCTATCCGCAGGCGGTTTCGGGGGTAGTTGAGCCTGGGCTCCTCCCCTATGAAACTTATGTGAGATTTTGAGCGACCCTCGAGTTCGCTAAGAGATTGGGTAACCTGATGTGTCACATTTATTGTTGGGCATAGTAGTTTGGTACTTAGCTTTACCCTATGACACATGCATGCATCATTTCAGATTGAGGCATAGTTAGATGTTCATGTTATATACTTGCCTGTTATTATGGATGCTTTCAATTCAGCAAAATATCTATCTATCTGCATATCTATCTGTGCCTACTTAGACCTAGTGGGAAGATCGGCAGAGTCGACGGCCGAACCCACTGGAAACTATTCGTAGTTCTCATCCCACTTTATTGCAGGTCCGAGTTCGAGTAGCCCCGGTGAGGATCGCGGCAAGGGCGTAGCGCCCTAGTGGTATTAGTAGAGTTTTACTTCCTTTTGCTTTAGCTCTACCCTGTACTTATATTGAGAGTAGATGTTGTATAGGGTGAGGTTTTGAGAGTTGATTGTATATATGTTTTGGAAGAATGTAAAGGATGGTATAATTGTATAAAGTCAAATGAGTTTAATATTTAAGTACATCTCTCTTTTATCACTTGTATGCTTTACTTGTGTTGCTTGCTCTTGGTTGATAAGCACTGTTTGTGCTTCGTCGTCATTGTTAGATCATGTAATTAGTCAAGTGTATTTCATGGGAACTTGTGTACATGATCTCGTTGGTTGAGCCTTGGGCGGACAGGGGAGTTGCTGTCCATTCGGCGGTCCGTTCGGCGGTCCGTTCGCCGCGCCCGAACCGGACCAAATTGGTAGCGGTCTCGAGGCGGGGACGTGACAGTTACGGCGAGGCGAAGACTTTAGCACTTGAAACGGCGAAGCGGCGCGCTCTTGGAGTGCAACTGTGAGATCGGGCCCAAACGGGTGCCAAGTGCTACGGGAGGCCGATTGCTCGCCGATTGCAAGTGTCGACGAGCAATCGAAAAGCTAGCTAAGGTGGGTTGTGTTTACCGAAGCGACTAGGTCGTCCTTTAAGTCTAAGAAACATACGAGTTCATATTGATGCATGTTAATGAAATGACATAGATGATCCATGTTGTCACGCTACCGGGAGGGCCTCCGCCGGTCACGCCCTGTAGGGAGAGGGTGAGAAATGAGGAGGAGAAGAAGAAGAGGAGCTTGCTTGAGGGAGCTTGGAGCTCAACCCCTTTCACTCCTTTCCACCCTTGCTTGGCTTGGAGCTTGCTTGTAGAGCTTGGTGGTGGGCCAATCTTCAACCCTAGAAGATTTGGAGCTTGTTTGGAGGCACCTTGGGAGGTTAGTATTATGATTCTAACCTTTGATCCTTGTTTTGGTAGGTTTTACCTTATGAAACCCTAGAATGTGAACGTAGGGTTTATTTTGGGCATTTTGAATCTAGGGCTTTTGGAGCTAGATTGATTGGATTAGAACCTTCCATTTGGTTGGATTGGAAGGGTTCTAGCTCTCTTTTGGAGCTTTGGAAGAGATTTCTTCTCTTGAGGTGAGTTTTGGCCTTTTTTGCTTCTAGGTTATTGTTTGATCTTATAGTTGATCGTAATGCCCATGTATCTTTTCGCTCAATACTTTTAAGGTATTTTGAGGCTCGTGGACAACTTTTGGCGAAACGAAGGACACCGCGAAGGTTCGATGGGTTTGACCTAGCCACACAATGGGAAAATTCCATTGTTGATGTTTTAAATGTCGTAAAATGAAAAAGCATGCATATTCTTGTTATATGTATTTATTGTGAATTTTTGAATGCTTAAAATGTCCATGTTACATATAGTAAAATTTTGGACCTCTATGTAGTAGAGAGCATGCATGTGTGAGATAGCATTCTGGTTGAGATTGAAACTAAGATCCCTGTTATGAAAATGAACCTTGCTTTCATGCGTTTAGCTTATAGGCCAATTGTGACATTAGGGATTTTTGGAAGCCTAGAGAGGCTTAAGGACTTAGACTATTTGAGAGATTGGGCCAATGTCATAAAGAGGCATTGGGCCCGGGCTAAAGTGAACCTTGCTATTATCTTAATTGGAATAGTACATGAATTGGGCATGATTAGTTGTGATGCTTAAGTGTCATAAAGAGACACTAAGCAAGTGAGTGTTGGGATATCACTTTGTGACATAGAGCTAAACCGTTGGTTACTAGTACTACTACCATGTTGAGACATGAGGATTGGACACTTGAGACTTGGACTACGCTTGCTTGCCATTTGTACTCATTCGCACATGCTTGTGAGGGTCGCTTCCTACAAGCCGGCACTCCGGAGTTAGCCTATGCACTTATATTCGCCTCGTGCGGTATTGAGAGGCCTACGGGGTCGAGTGGACAGACACATTCCAAGAGTAGGGATGTTGGGCTACACAGGCACTTAGGCGGCACAAGCGGACTACCTTGTAGGTCCTTAATTGGAAATGAAAATCAACACGGTGTTGAGAATGAATAATCACTACTAGATAGACTTAGTAGTTGATTACTTGACATGCTCATGACATAGATTTGGGGCATATAGTATACTGGGTCGCCTTGATAGAGCTTACCCTTATGCATTGACATATTGCATCGTGAGGTTTACTTGTTCATTATGTTATGGCATATTAGTATGCATTGGACATACCATCTTGTGATAGCGTAGATGTACATTACCATGACATCAGGCTTACTTGAGACATAGTAGTATAGCATTTCATTTATGCTTTCTTCAGCAGTTCTTATACTCGCTCTTTATTGTTTGTTATTATTGTCGTTATTTACTCCTTTTCTTTTGAGCCCTAGTGGTGCATTGAGCTGAGGTCAGTAATTGCCCACTGGGAACTATAAATTATAGTTCTCACGCCCTCGTTTTCTTGATGTTTTCAGAGCCTTCCACGCCGGGAAAGGCTAGGGACCGCGGGAAGGGAGTTGCTTCGAGCTAACTTCCTTTGAGGACGATTCGATAGGTGGTCTACCTCTCGTTATTTTATTTTGAGAGAGGTTGAGAGTTGTACCGCACATGTATAGAGACCACCATTTTTGTACTAGAGACAGTTATTGTACTACTTTATGTCTTACCTTTACTGTTTTGGTTATGTATCCTTTACTCTGGTTATAGATGTTAGAACTTTATCCGCTCTGATATCATTAGTTGTCTTTTACCCGGATTGTTCTATCTCTTGCTTTATTTCCGCTGTTGTTGTAGACGCCTTATATGTGTAGACATATAGCGGGTCTGGGCACGCTACCGAGAGGGCCTCCGCCGGTCGCGGGGCGTGACACATGTGGTAAATGCTAAGTAGATGCATATAAATAATGCTAGATAAATTAAAGAATGCATAATTAGCATCGTGAGAATGTGCTAGATATATATGCATGTAAACTAGATGATAACTCTAGAAGTGTAGAGTTGATTGACATGAGAACAATAGAATACTCGATTAGACAATTAGGATGTCAACTAGATCGAGTGGCACCTAACCTAGTGTTAAAGAACATAGGTTAAACGAGTAAACCTAGAGTCGAACAAGTCTAGGTGTGTGGCATCGAACCTAGTGTTAGTAAACATAGGTCGAACAAGTGAACCTAGAGATTGACATCTAGGCAGAGATGAGATGGAACCTAGCGGTGTTACCTAGGTTATGTATATGATAAACCTAGAGTGAAATTAAACCTAGGTTGTTGAGTATAGTGGTATTAGCCACTAGGATGTTCTAGGTCGACAGCATAGGGTTGGTTATAGACCCTCAACCTGTGGAAAGTGGATTCCAGAATCGCAGGACTTGAGATGACCCTGGTATCAAGGCTAGGGCGTGTGCGACGACTTCGCCGCCGAGGTTGATACCGAGGGAGGATTGGGGTCGATCACATGGAGATCATCGCCCGGGACTTGAACCATTGACGTGGCGTGTGTGACGACTTCGCCGCCGGATGGTTAAGCCAATTGAGGATCAGACCGCCAGGATCGACTGAAACCATTGCTGGGTAAGAACGATGCGTGCGCCGCCAGGTGGCTGAGTCGTGACTTGAACCATTGTTGGGTGAGGTGCGATACGTTCGCCGCCAGATGGTTATTTCATGACTTGAGTCCTCGCTGGGTAAGGGCGCCGTGTTCGCCGCCAGAATGGCTATGTCAAGTGACTCGAGCCGAGTTCAGCGTGTGCGACGACTTCACCACTAAGAGGCTGAGTTTAGAGGGCGGTAGGCTGATGAGCAGCCAGTGCGCGGACTATCCGCGGAGGATTGACTCGAAGCCGAGTCGGATGGTTAGCTTCGATAGGGTAGTGGAACCCTGATGAGCTAGAGTTAGCGGCTTGAGCTAGGGTAATAGAGACCTTAGAAGCCAGTTGGACTTGAGTTGAGAACCTAAGATAATAGAAGCCTTAGAGTGAATGATATGAGCTAAGAGTAGCCAAGTGTAGAATCAATTGATCTACTAGTTGTTGCATAGAGTTGCATGATTTTCATATCGCATATTGTGAGGTATGGCATGTATTTCAATTTGAATATATATCTGTTGTATATTGTTGAACTAACATGTTGCAGTGCCTCCTCGGACCTATTGGTCGAGCTTTTCCCATGGGTGGCCGTACCCACTGGGAACCATGGAGTTGGTTCTCACCCCACGTTGTTTTGGAATGTTACAGGTTCGCACGTGAGCGGCGCGGCAGCACGAGGTGAGGGCGTAGCTTCGTAGATAGCGCCCTACCCAAGAGACCGAGATAGCAGTACCCCGAGTCAGCAGGACCTAAGGGTTAGATTGGAATGACAACAACCAACTTGTATTAAATGTAATAATGTGATTGTATTTGGAAGTTAAGCAAATGTAAAAAAAAAATGTTATATGAAACGAATGCTTGTAATAGCAGTTAGTTTTATGTTATTGATACTTCCTTATGCAATCTTGATTGATATCAGTTCCTGGTTGGGACATTTGTCTATTGTATTGATTGCGACGCCTTGGACATACAGGGAAAACTCTGTCCGTTTGGCGGTCTGTTGACGGCGCCGCGACCCGGCCAAATAGGCGGACAGTCGCGGGGCGTGACAACGGGGCCATTAGGCGGCGCAAAACGAACTACACTTGTGTGGGTCCTAATTGAATTGAACAATGACACATAAAAGAATAATGTGGCCATCACTACTAGATAGTGTATGTTAGTTGGACTTGATTGGACATGCTTATTCATGATAGAATAGTCGTACTACATGTTAAACATCATGTTAAATTGGAGGCATAGTAGCTTAGTAGATTATACTTGCTTAATAATCATGTTATTTCTTTGATTATGCTCACATACTACTTATGCCTCGACCCTTAATAGTCGCTGTCGCTCCACAATCCAGTATCTTCAATAGCCGCTGTCGCCACATCCCGCTGCTGCTTTCATTTCCCGTGGTTGCAGCACTACTGCTGTCGCTTCTCCACAGCTACAGTTTCTTCATCTTAGATCCTTTGCCCAACCATCATTATCATCATCCCAATTGAGTTTCTAGTAACTCTTGTTAATACCAGCTATAGAACTATTCTTATTTTTTTTATGGTTTGAGTAGTTCTATTTGCATGCATTTGAATTAGAGGCTTTCTTCAAGATTTCATTCTGGCTGGTTGCAACTTTACCACTTGGATATGTCAAAGGACGCATAAATGAGTGGAAGTAAAGTCACTGCCACTCGTAGTGAACCAAAGATGGTTAGTTTAGTGACAGATAGTCCCTCTTTTCAGATTAGTCCAATAAAACTCGATGGCCACAATTATCTCTCTTGGTCTCAAACCTGTTTGTTGTTTATCAAGGCCCAGGGCCTTCAAGGCTATATAACAGGTAGAAAGAAGAGGCCAGCAGACAAAAATCCTCTTTTAAATCAATGGGAGTCAGAGAACTCTCTTGTTATGTCGTGGCTTCCTAATTCTATATAATCATCAATTGGCCGTGGTTACTTGTTCTTTGATTCTGCTTACAAGATCTGGACAGCTGCTACTCAAACATACTCTAAAGTCGGCAATGATGCTCATGTTATGAAATTAGGAAGAAAATACATGAGACTAAGCAAGGGGAAATGACCATGGCGTAGTGCTTTGCAGGACTCCTTAGTTTATGGCAAGAGCTAGAATACTACCATGATTTTCATGTCGAATGTCCGAAAAATGCGGTCAAGTTCCAGAAATTGATGGAAAATGAGAGAATCTATGATTTTTTAGCAGGCCTTCAACCTGAGTTTGATCCAATCAAGGTTCAAGTGCTTGGAAGAGACCCTTTCCCATCACTATGGTAGGCGTAGGCATATGTACAACAAAAAGAGAGCAGAAGGAATGTGATGGTCAATCAAATTACTTTCGATAAATCAACATCACTTGCAAACCTTTCTTTGAGTGTAAAAGAAAATCAGAGCAAAGGAGGTGATCAGGGAGTGGTTGCAAACAATCAGCTCATGTGCAATCATTGTGGGAAGACAAGACATACTTGGGAGACATGCTGGAAACTTCATAGGTGGCCTACCAGAGGACAAGGAAAAGGTGGATCAGAAAGAGGATATGGAAGGAGGCAGGCATATCAAATCCAAATTGATGGAGCCTTATTCGCAGAGGGAATTCCATTAGGATCTAACAACTTCTCTCAAGAAAATCTCCAAACAATCCGAGATTGATGTCCAAACTTGATTCTAGCTCTAGTTCTTCTACTACTGCAAATGCTTCTATCTCTAATTTTACACTATCAGGTATATCCATTAGTGCTTTCTATTCAATTAGGAATAATTCTTCTCCTTGGATCATTGATTTTGGTGCTTATGATCATATGACGTGTGTGTCAAATCATTTTTTATCATATTTTCCTTCTTCAGACAAAGAAAAAGTTCGTATTGCTAATGGTTCATTTTCTTGTTTCTGGCGAATGATCTTCAGTTCTACATGTTCCTAGTTTTCCTAACAATCTTTTATCTATTAGTGTTATAACTAAGAATCTTAATTATAAAGTCACTTTCTTCCGTCTCATGGTGTTTTTTAGGATCTAGAGACGAGAAGAACGATTGGCTTTGGTAAAGTGCATAACGGGCTTTATCACCTAGAGGAAGGGTCAAAAAAATTATTTGGGCATCATATTCTGCTCATCAGACGGAAGTGATGTCGACTTGTCAAGAGATATTCCAGCGACACCTTCGACTTGGTCATCCTTCTTTTCAAATAATGGAGAAAATGTTTCCCTAGTTGTTTCAGAAGTGTAATCCTGAACTTCTTCCATGTGATGCTTGTGAGCTTCAAAGCATACACGTATTACTTATTCAATTAGTAATAATAAAAGCAATTCCCCTTTTGAAATTGTTCATTCAGATGTGTGGGGTCCTACTAGAGTGCCTTCTATTTCTTGATATAGATGGTTTGTTACTTCCATTGATGATTACAGTCGTACAACTTGAGTGCATCTAATGCACAACAATAATGAATTGTTTTCTTGTTTTAAGATAGTAGAGAACCAATTTAGTACTAGAATCAAAATTTTTCGATCTAATAATAGAAAAAGAGTATACTGAGAATGTGTTTCAAAACCACCTACATGATCTTTGGAATTTTAGATCAAAGTAGTTGTGTTAACACCCCAGCACAAAATGGAGCATCGGAGAGGAAAAATTGACATCTACTTGAGGTTGCTCGCTCGTTGCTATATTTCATCAATGTATCAAAGAGTTATTATGGTGATGCTATTTTGTCGGCAGCATATTTGATTAATCGAATGCCACAGTGGGCAATCAACTTCGAAACCCCTCTTAAAAAATTGTTGTGTACTACCTATTACACAGTTCCTCCGAAGGTGTTTGGGTGTATTTTTTTGTGCACGGTCACCGTAGAAAGAATAATAAACTTGATCCTTGGGCTATGAAATGCATTTTTATTGGGTACTCTGCTACACAAAAGAGGCAAAAATGCTATCACCCATCTACAAAGAAGATGTTTATCATAATGGATGTAACATTTAAGAAGCGTGAGGCATACTATTCACATCCATCTTTTGAGGGGAGAGTCAATCTGAGAAAGAATAGATAAATGAAGGTATGACCGATATGCCAAGATGGATTTCCACACTAAAGTTCCAACAAGTTGAAGAGGAGAGAGAGAGATGATGAGTCTCAGCAAGTTGAAGAGAAGAACGAGAAAGATAATGCAGATGAGGAATTGCAACAGCTGCAAGAATTGTAAGACAATAAAAGGGACAGAACTAAATAGAGTTGAGAGGGAGAAAGTACAACAACATGCTGAGGAGATAAATGAGACGAATGTTGGTGAATGGCAAGCATACACACGGAAGAGGAGAAACAAAGCCATCTTGCATTCTCCATCTAGCCAAGAGTTATCTCAACCTCAAAACCACTGTAAGTCTCTCACAAACGTGAATTCTATCAACTCTATTCTTGATAACCTCAATGTTCTTATTGCTCTTAGAAAAGGTGTTAGAAATCGTTCTAAATATCCAATCTCTAATTTTATTTTAGATGCTTCACTGTCTCCTTCGTATAAGAGTCATTTTGTCGTCCTTGTCTTCTGTTTATGTTCCGCAAAGTTGGAAAGAGGCAATTGTAGATTCCAAATTGAAAAAGGCGATGCTTGAGAAAATGAAGGCTTTGACAAAAAATGGAACTTAGGAGATTGTCAACATACTTGCTGAAAAAAAAAAAAGTAGGTTGAAAATGGGTTTTTCTAGTAAAATTTAAAGCCAACGGATCAATTGAGAGATACAAAGCCAGACTTGTTGCAAAAAGATTTACGCAAACTAATGGAATTGATTATCACGAAACCTTTGCTCCTGTGGCAAAACTAAACTCCATTCGCATTCTCTTGTCATGTGCTGCCAACTTAGGTTGGGGCTCGAAATAATTTGATGTGAAGAATGCGTTCTTGCATGGTAACCTAAAGAAGAGGTGTATATAGAGCTTCCTTCGTGTTTCTCCTTAGAAAAAAATAGTAGGAAAAGTGTGCAAGTTAAAGAAAGCTTAATACGGCTTGAAACAATCACTGAGAGCTTGGTTTAACAGACTTAGCAAGGCATTTGCAGAGTTTGGGTATAAACAACGCAATGCATATCACACTATGTTCGTAAAAGGAGGTAATGGTAATATTACTATCCTAATCATTGATGTTGATGACATAGTGGTAACTAAAAATAATTCATAGGAGATAACCAAGCTTAGAAATTATCTAGCAAAAAGTTTTGAAATAAAAGACCTAGGAAAGTTGTGATACTTTCTTGGTATTGAAGTGGCAAGATCAGACAAGGGTATATTCATATCACAACGAAAATATGTTTTGGATCTACTCCAAAAAACAAGTATGCTTGGATGTCGACTAATAAACTCACCAATTGAGGCAAATCATCACTTGAAAGCTGAGGTAGGAGATGTGGTTGATAAGGAGAGATATCAAAGGCTGGCTGGAAAATTGATTTATCTGTCTCACACTCGGCCATATATTGCATATGCTATGGGTGTAGTGAGTGTTGATCCTAGAAAATCACACTTGGAAGCAGTTTATCATATTTTTGAGGTACCTAAAATCAGCTCCGAGAAGAGGACTTCTATTCCTAAACCACGGCCACCTGAAAATTAAGGCATCCACTAATGCAGACTAGGCAGGCTCTCCAGATGATCAGAGATCTACATCAGGTTTTTGCACACTTGTAGGAGGTAACATAGTCACTTGGAGAAGCAAAAAGGAAGCAGTTGTTGCCAGATCAAGTGTAGAGGCAGAATATAGGGCCATGGCACAAGGCACTTGCGAGTTACTAGGATTAAAAAAATTATATAGGAGTTAGGACTACAGAATGCTACACCACTAATGTTGTATTGTGACAACAAAGGGGCTAGTAATATTGCACATAATCCAATACAACCTGACAGGACAAAACACGTTGAAGTTGATACGAATTTCATTAACGAAATGCTAGACAAAGGCGTCATTTGCATTCCATTTGTTGAGTCACAGAATCAACTGGCAAATATTCTAACTAAAAGATTGAGGACTATTTCATTCAATTTTATTGCATACAAGACGAGCATGAGAAATATCTATGCACCATTTTGAGGGGGAGTGTTAACTACTACAATAATTTTACTCTTTTCAGGGTCTTTTATGCAAAATGTCATATATATAGGTTTAGGGTTATGGAAAAGGGTGCCCTAATACCTTTTCTCATCTCTCTATATACCATCAAAATCAATTGTGGAATTGGAAATGTAATAAATGTCTTGATACTACTTTACTTATGTTGACATCAGTCGTGGTTTGGACATACGGATATTTTGTGGTTTAGTCTAGTTAGATGGCTGTTGACCATGCCTTATGTTGAGGTGTTGTGGAATTTTTTGATATTTGGTTTAGTTCTTAGTACTCTACTTTTTCCACTATCATGATTATCCAATACAAGTTTAGTTGTTGTTTGCTTTTGTTTGTGCTTTACATTCCAAAATCATGCACTGATGGGAAAGATGTTATCCACAAAGGCGGAGCCAAAAAAGAAATACAAGGTGGGCACAATGGTATGATAATTTAGTTAGATTAATGAAATAACAGTACTAAACTAAAGTATTAATATTTTTAAAAAAGATAAGATAATCAATAAAAAGGAATTGAGATAAAATAAAGGAAGGTGCATCTAATGCATGCATGCACTGGGTGTAGGGACTAATTTTTTTAAATTTGGGCCAATAAGGGATGGGCACGTGCCCACCCAAGCCCAACCCTGAAACAACTCCATTGAAGCAGAGAATAACAAAATAAGCAAGTTCAAGTAACATAAGTACAGCAGAGAATAGGTTAAACCAAAGATAATATCTCACCTGCAACAATAGAGAAAAAGAATGCATAAATTGTCTCTCTCCATATGATATTACCACCTAGTCTTTGAACTTATCACTTAAACAATTTAGTCCTCGAACCTTTTCATATATTTCATTTCCCTATCTGGCCACAAAAAAATTGTTAAAAATTATTTGTTCCTCTAAAATAACCTGTTAATCTTGTTTTAAGTCCACTGAAACAAGAAAGTTATTTAACAGGATAACACTTCACATGGTGATTTCAGAGGAAAGATTTACAACTTTTTTACAAACAAAAATGTAAAGGCAATACATGAGAAAGTTCAGGGAGTAAAGAGTCTAAGAGAAAAGTTTAGAGAATAAGTTGCAATATTTGGATAGCATCAGGACCACATAAATTTTACCAAATTCTCACTGTTAGATCATTGATTCCCAATTGCACATATATAGGATTGTGGATGAAGCAATGATTGTTAATGTTACTTATCACATCAGGTTTTTGTTGAGGGAAAGGACATCTAAAGACTAGTGTAAGCTTTAGGAGATAGGCATGTATATCGGGGTTTACTAGTTTAGTAGTTTCCGTTACGTAAAAACAAAATACGGGTGTTTCTTAGGGGTGTATATTGGGGTTTACTAATTTAGTAATTTCCGTTACGTAAAAACAAAATACGGATGTTTCTTACTCTTAAATTCTATAATATGAGACTAAAGTTACACCTAGTCAATCACCAACAGAAACCATCACCAAACTAATGAGGATGGATATGTAAATCACATTACTCCATTCAACTCTATTTAAAGAATTCTTGGTAAGATAAAATACTACCTTATTTCTTTCCGTATTTCACTAATGTCGACTCTCGTAACCCCCTCCCTCTCAAAGAACTTCTAATTAGTGAAATAAGTCCTTATCGAAGCGTTATATGGTCTAAAATGAGCAAGTTCCAACCATTTCTACTGATATTTCACATAACTAATCCTTCAAATTTACTACATCTAACATGTTGCATGCATGCAATCCTTCCTTATTCTATGATTCTATCTTCTTTGGTAACCTGCTCATATACCAGGATCACCTCAAGGTCTCGAAAATTCTCACTTTAGCAACAATCAGTTATTGCAACAGATAATATAACTGCAACAAACAAAACACAGATCTTAATGCTAAAAATTTCCTTTAATTTCTGGATCTCTAAGGAAGTCTAAATCCTTGAGGTATGCACTTTGCCACTTTGAGGCTAAAGACCCTGCTAATGACTTCGCGTTCCTTAAAAATAGATTAAAAAGCCATATACTTCTACATCACAAAGAAAAATGAAATTACCATGTATTTTTCTTCCAAAGCTCATTTCTTGTTTGATCCATTAGTTGTGGAGAAAATGAGAAGGTATTCCTATAAACATAACTCTAACTATAGTCCTACGGTTCCTTTCCAAATCAACTCAAACAAAACTCTCAGCTTCCACACCTCCTATTAAGGATTATATCTTTCAACAGTTCAAAGTTACTAATTTAGGGTACAAATGTACGGAGCTGCTAGCTTCCAACTAAATCAGTAGGTTCATTGACGGTAGCACAAAGATTGGCGAGAAAATAAAAATTCTAGTGTTTTTGGAGAGAACTTAAAATAAAAAAATAAAAAATAAAAAGAATATTACAGTGCAGAAAATGAAAAGGAAAAAATGTATGAAACTTACCTGAACTATGACCCATTTTGACTCGACTATCCAACATTCAAGAATTTTGATTTTGCTGCCTAATTTTTCAACTCATTTGATTTGAGCTTTTTGATAACACTTTCTCTTCAAAAGTTAGGTGTAAGTTTATACTTTATTTCAATAGACTTAATTAGAAAGCATAGGAATTAGGTAACTGCATTCTCATTAAAGGGGTGCAAATCTTGTAAGAAGAACTACCAAACAACTTAAATCAAACAAATTGAAAGATGTGATGAGGTACCAAAACCAAAATTCTTAAAGATTACGCCGTCTGATCAGAGCGGAGGATTATAGTTCGTATCTTAGTTCAGATAAGGTCCATACTTTTTCAAAAAAGAGAAAAAATTCTGAAGTACAGTGTAGTGTAGTAAAGTGTAATTAAGCACTCAAGCACTCAAAATAAAAAAACTTATCGCCTGCAAGGCTGTGGAAAAGGGTTTGAACCTTTCCTTGGAGGAAGGAGCGCGGCCAGTAGCGGCAGCGGCAGCAGCGGCGGCGGAGGAAGGGGGCGGGAGCGGCTGCTGGAGGTGGTATGCAGCAGCGGCAGCGAGGGCGGCAGGGGGAAGGGGCGGGGGATTGTGGTAGGCTGGCTCTGGTGGGGGCGGCGGGTAGGAGGCGGCAGCGGCGACGGCGGCGGCAGTCTGACGCATCTGCTCGAACAGGAGGTTGTCGTCCTCGTCGTCGTCATCGTCGTCATCGCAGTCTGTCTCCCGAGTAGGGGGAGGAGGAGGAGGAGGAGGAGGAGGAGNAAAAGATAGCTGTAAATTTTCCTAGAATTACTCTATTTGTAAAAAAATTTTTGTAATTTTACATTTCTTATTTCATTTAAACAGTTATTTTATAAAAATTTCAGTATTGTTTAGAAATAAAAGTATTTCATTCAAAACTACGGTGTTTACGAGTTGCCGAATAGTTGCGGTGGTCTCATGAAACCGGGGAACCAACTATCACTTTTAAAAGCGATAGACGGTTACCGCTTTAAGACCTTGGGAGTATCCCAATGGTCCTATATAGGGAGAAGACAGTCCCAGGAAGTTTGGTCCAATATGACACGAAAGATCCAGCCAGGCCGAACCATCATGGATGCTATATTATTCGTGCTATGCATCGACTCGACCCATTATCATGCCAGGCTGGGTGGCCCACGAGTTACTGGCCCGTTTTACACCTCTATGTGTAACACCCTTCCTACCTAATTAAGTCTACAGGAAGTATCATAAAAAAAAAGATGGTAAATCATTAATCTTTGGCTAATTTGCATAAAAAATCCACAAGTTTTGAGTTTTTGCAAACCTGAACTGTCTTTTTCAATTTTTAATAAACTGACCAAATACCCTTATACCTTTTTCTCTCTTCTTCTTTTTTTTTTCTCTCGTTCTTTTTTTCTCCCTCCGAAGAAGGCGGCGGAGGCCGAGGCCGAGGCGGAAATGGCCAGCCTCGCCTTTGCCTCTTGCGCCCTTGCCTTCGCCCGCGCACCCCTCGCCCTTCTCGCCTCTGACCCCGCCAAGGCCGCACTGCAACCCCTCTTTTTTTTTCCCCTCCGACCCTCCTCCACCGCCTTCGTAGCCCTCCGCGACGATAGCGAGGATGGTATCGCGTCCTCTTCCTCCGCCTTCGCCCTCCACCTCCACTGCAGCAGATTTTCTACTCGCCAAACAAACCTGCCGTCCCCACCACCGCCGCCTGCAACGAAGAGGAAGTGCTTCTCGGACACCGGCAAGGGAGGGGAAAAAAATAATTATACTTTGGTGAGAGCGGTGGCTGCGATAGAGGGCAAGGGAGTGATAATGATCAAAAAAATTATAGATAGAAAAAAATAAGAATAATAAAAAAATAAAATAAAAAAATATTTTTACCCTATAGGAAAGATTAAAAATTATAGAAGAAGAAAGAAAAAAATAAAATTGCACTGTTAAAATAAAGTTACACTGTTTTAAAAATTTTTGCACTGTTTTAAATAAAAATTACACTCTTTGAGATAGAAATTACATTCTTTGGGATAAAAAATTACACTCTATAGGCAAAAGTTGCATTCTTTGGGTGAAATTTACACAATTTTCCTTTCTCTTCTTCTTCCTCATCCCTCCCTTCACTTTCTCGTCCTCTTCCTCCTCCTTCCTTTTCAGCTCACCGTCGCTGCCGCCACCATCGTACGACCACCGGGCGTAGTGAATTAATTAGCTAGTGTAATCTAATTAATTTTTCCACAAACGCACTTCTTGTTCATGTCCGTACATGCATATATATAATGCATTAGTTTGGTCAAAGTCAACCATGTTAATTAGACTCGGCCTAAAAAGCAGTGTCTGACTTGGTCAACGCATTGACCCAATCAGTGTTGCTCCGTATTCGGTTTCTAGCCCAATTGTGTGTTAGAATAACCTGCATCAACTAGATAATATTTTCCATCAGAACTATAAAACTATTGTTTAAGGCGTCTTATAGTATCTTTGCATCTGGTGCTGAACCCTCCCAACCAGCCCTTATATAAACAAAACGAAGATTAAAATCATATGCAACCATAACATTTTGCGATATGTTTGTTTTTTATTACGATATGGTTTTTACAAGTTCATGGCAATTGATATAGGAACATGAGTTCCATCAGTAGCACTAATACAATCCTACATTTGGCAAAAAAATTAATAAAGTCAATTGGAATATTACAAATTTATTTATTAATAAACTAAATTAAAGTAGTGAGCAATTCACATTATCTCAAAATAAGAATAAAACTTATTGCTCCATCCGATACTCGATGGAGGGATAGCCAATGGTCGTTGAATTAAATCTTCAACTCGCTGGATATTATCAATAGTACCAAGCATTTTGTGCTACCGAGTTTTCCACCGTTAGATTTAATCCTTTGACTATTTTCACCCATTAGATTATACTATTCAACCAACAATTTACTCAACCCCAGGGGGCCACATTATCCTAACTATACATTCCTTCATCCAAGGGCCAAAACCTAATAGCACCATTAGCTTGGTGCTATTGGTAGTATTTCAGCCTAGTTATATATATATATTATCGATAGTACCAAGCATTTGCTACTATTGAGTTTTCTACTGTTAGATCTACCCTTTGATCATTTCCACCCGTTAGATTATACTATTAAACCAACCACCCACTCAACCCTAGAGGACTACTATCAATTTAATCGGGGACCACTATCATCCTAACCGCACACCCTTTAATCTAACGGCCGAAAACTCAATAGTACCAAGGGCTTGGTACTATTGATAGTATAGTAGCATAATTCTATATATGTCACGCCCCGGGGTCCCTTTTCAGTTTAAAACAAAGCGGAAAAGCGTCTGAATTTTTTTTTTGAAACCCTGACCCCAGAGTATGCCAGATCCGCCACAAATACAGGGAATCCACTGTTCACACGGACAGAGTCTCCGTTGTATTTGCACGGCGTCGCACAAGTACAAGAAATCATCCAGGCACAACCACAACAAATGAACATACAAATAACAAACAGATATATATTCATACACCATTCACCACAGATTCATATTTATAAATTCGATATTTAAATATCAATCCACATCTATCAGTTAAAATGTTTCCAACCACAGAAACAGGTTTTGAAATACTAAGATGCAAAATCCACAGAAAATCTTTTGAAAACTGTTCCCGACACAGGAACTTTTATCTTTTTAAAACGCTACCACGAGGGGTAGAAAACCTTTTATTTTACAAAATTCACAAACCATTTTATTACATTCATGAAAACCCATATTTTCAAATGTAATAAAAATACTGAACCATATAAACACTCTAAGCTATAAATCAACAGAAATAAAAGGGGTAAGAGCTAAAACGAACAACCTGGGTCGCGAAGATC
>NC_033632.1:7528878-7556093 GCF_001540865.1 Ananas comosus | reverse complement strand
TGGTCACATGAGTGGAGGCGGAGGTTCGGTCGTTTGGGGAGGCTGATTTGTCCAGGGTAGAGGTGGTAACCACAAGAGTAGTGGCGGCGGTGGGGGTGTCTCTGGTAACCTAGGATTCTTTTCGAAGGTGAGTGGCGGCGGTGGAGGAGTTAAGTGTGGCGGATACTATGGTGTCGTGAGTGGCGGAGGTGGCGTTGTCGGAGGAGGTGGCTGTGGTCACTTAAGTGGTGGAGGAGGAGGTGGTCAAGTGAGGGGTGGAGGAGGCAAAATGAGTGGTGGTGGAGGTCATCATTCGAGCGGCGGCGGATAGCAAAAGAGCGACGGTGGTGGTGGTAGTGGTTAACAGTTCAGAGGTGGGGGTGGTTGCCAGGGCTTTTGGAGATGGTGTAGGAGTTGGCTTGGGAGATGGTGCAACCGTCTTCGGCGACGGCTTAGGAGTTGGCTTTGGAGGTTGGATCGGTTTTGGTGATGGCTTATGAGACGGCGTCAATGGCTTCGGCGAAGGAGCTGACCGGCTAGGAGAAGAGCTACACTTGGACCGGCTGCAATCTACAGGGCGGCTAATAACCGGCGCGCACTCCTTTGCCGACTTCTGGTTAGGCCGTGAGCTACCCAAGCAATTGCTCTTATCATCGAACAAGACCTCCGACCTTGGCACCGGCGTGCATGCCTCCGCTTCGCCCTTGAAGTAGTTGTAGGAGAAACTGAAATTGGCCAGCCTCGGCAACCGGCACAATCCCTCCGGCACGACACCCGTAAGCACGTTATGGGAGACATCCAACTGCTCGACCTTAGCTAGCCCCGCTAAGCTCCTGGCAAGCACGCCCGTTAGCGCATTGAAGCTTGCGTCGAACACCGTGACATTTGTAAGCAATCCAAACTCGAGCGGCAAGCAGCCAGTAAGCTCGTTGTTTAAAAGCACGAGTTCGTTAAGCGTCGATGTCATCTTGCCTACGCTAGTCGGGATGCACCCCTGAAGCTTGTTGTTGGCGGCTACGATGACCGATGCGGTGGAGTTGCCCAAGTTCTCCGGAATGTAAGAGGAGAAGCGGTTGTCGTTGAGGAAGATAGCATCGAGCTCCTTGTCGAAGAGTTCCGGCGGAAGGGCACCCTCAAAGTTGTTGAATCGAAGGTCGAGATACCGAAGGGCCGGGAGGCCGAGGACCACGACGGGGAAAGGCCCCACAAAGAGGTTATTGCTGACATCTAGCTCATACATGAGGACGAGGCGAGAAAAGCTTTTCGGTATAATACCGCAGAAGCGGTTTGAGTTAATGTGGAAGAGAGCGAGGTCGGTAAGGAGGCCGAGCTCGGCGGGGAGATACCCGGCGATGTCGGCTCCGTTAAGGTCGACGCCGGAGACGACTGTGAGGGAAGGGTCGTCGAGGGCCGGGGAGCAAAAAACACCAGCGTAGGAGCACACATCAGCGCCAGACCAGTTGCCGGTGAAGTTGGAAGGGTCCGAATAGATAGCGTGCTTCCACGCCTGGAGAGCGATGTAGGCCCGACGGAGGCGCTGGTTGGGGAAAGGGGTATCGATTTGGACGCCGAACTCGAAATCTTCTGGAAGGTCGCCGCTGTGCTCATGGAACGTGAGGAGCTGGCGACGCGCGATGAAGACAGTCTCGGCATCGGAGAGGGCCGAAGTTAAGGAAAGGAGGCCGGCTGCAGAGAGGAGGAGGAGGAGAAGAAGGAACGGGAGAGAAGAGAGGGGAGAGGCCTCCATGTTGAGGAATGAGAAGCCAGCCTGGGAAGCCCGAGGCTGGTGAAGGGGAGGAGGGAATGGGGGCAGGAGGGAGGGTGTCTGGGGATCGTTATAAGAGAGAATGCAAAAGTGGTTTCTTTGAACGGATGGCCTAATTTTGGGCAGTATTCGTTATTTTTGGTTGGTTAGTTTTGGCGGGAGAAGATCGACCGTTGTAGTAGGAGAGTATAGCGGGAGAAGAGGAGCTGCTGCAGGGGTCTAACCACGCACATTAGTGGCGTACAAGAATCAACACGCTTTACGACTTTCTAATTTTTTGTTTCCAATTTCGGTTTAGCTCCGAAGTAGCACAAGCTAATAAAGGAGAATTTAATGTCTCAATCTGCGCCATTGATTAGCTATTCCAATCCTGCAATTCACGTGATAGGTGTGTTGCCGTTATCTATATTTTCAAACTAGAAAAAAAAAATCAGATAAAGGTTATTAGTTCAGATTGAGCCTTCATATTTATTTTTGAGAAAAAGATTAATTGCATGTAATCTGCTTCGTTTATTTTGAGCCTTCATTTTCATTAATAGATAATTTTCACCCAGGACAACTCTTATATTACTTTTTTGTAGTTGAATATGTCCTTACTAATAACAAAATAACAATAATAATAAATACAATGTAAACTCATAGATATATATATATATATATATATTCTCATACAATCACCATCAAGAGGGTCAGCAATCAATCCAAAAATAATCAAATTTAATAGCAAATAAATAATTAAAGTGGAGCCACAAGAAAATTAATTCTTATTTTGAGTTTTCTTTTTCTGCTTGCTTCTCTATCTTTATAGTATGCAAGTTGGCTTAAATGCTCTAAACATTTTTGTGGAGGAGAAATGAGAAAGATGAAAAATAAAATAGAGTAAGATTTTTTTTTGTTTCTTGTTAAATAATCAAGATGAAAAAAAATAGAAATTGGAATATTTTGGTTTATTGTTGTATTTGTACGTGATGCGTTTGGTTCGGGTATAAATAAGAACGGCTAGTTTCAGGAATAGATACAAGTTCAGGTATAAGTAGGAATTAGACCAATTTTGTATTTGGATAAAAATTGGATTGTTAGGTAAATAATATTTGGATGGTTAGATTGGAACAAGAGGAATAAAAGTTATAATTTTAAATTAAAATTATATTATGTAATTAATTAACATCAAAATATTACTTAAAAATAAATAATAAATTAATTATTAATAATTAATTATAAATAAATAAATTAATATTATTAATTATCAAATTATTAATAATTAATTATAAATAATAAATTAATTAATTATTTAATTATTAAAGCAATAAATAATAATTAAAATATATTAATTAGGTTAATTAATAATTTAGTGCTATTAAAATTAAATTTAGATTTTAATTAACCTTGTTCTCATCAAAAAACAAGTTTGTTCCAGAAAAAGGGTGGAACAGCAGTTCTAGCCTTATACCAGCTTGTTCTTGAAACTCTAGAACTACTGTTCCCAGGTACCAAACATCACGTTTGGGAACAAAGGGCTGGGGGAATGAGGGCTTATTCCCCCCCTTGTTCCCGAACCAAACACTACCGTATTTTTAGCTTAATATATGTATAGCTAATATCAAAAAGATAATTTTGCCTGAAAAATTAATCCAGTTGGGAACAAATCACGTGCATCAACTAAATTGACTGACTCTGATATCATATTATCAAAAAAATCAATCTAGTTGAAAATAGTTTAAGATTATTTAACAACAACTCTTGTATCATAGAAGCATTTAACAATTTTGGTTCTCCCTCCAATAGTTTAAAATTTTGTCATAATAGGATATTGGTATATTTGTGCGAAAGCATTCGCATTTTACTAGGGCCGGCAATCCAACTTGTTGTTCACAAGTTATATAACTCGTGTTCGAATCGAAAATGAGTTCGAGATCGATCGCTTGTTTGATAAACGAGCCAAACAAGAGCTGAATTTCTCAGCTCTAATTTAATGACCTGGGGTTAGTTCGATAATAATTATTGTAACTTTCCTTTCCACAATTAATTAAATATATTGAGTTCGGCTCTAGTTTTAGCAAAATTCGTTCTTAATCTTTTGAAGAATCTCTGATTGATCTGATCCCTCCTCAACCTATTTTCTGATCACGTCATCAAGGAAAAGTTAAAGAGCCAATTTGCAAATTGAAGAAATTTTGACTTGGTCAAACAGTTTGACTCAATCAACTATTGGAAAATTCGGCTCAATACCAACACAATCATTGCTCTAAAAAAACTTAGATCAAGTCTTAAATGATCCTAAAATTTTAAAGTGCTCTTGAATGGTCCTTAAATTTCAATGCGCTTCCTTTGGAATATATACGGCTTTTGTTGTGCTCTTAACAACACACTTATTTTTTAGAGGCATTTGCTTATTTACCGCCAGCTGCAATTCAAAATTTTTAAATTTATTCTGAAAGTATCAAAATATCTTTCTGAACTGTCACAAAAAGAAACTCATTCATTTGATGGATAGGTGTAAATCATACAATACTATCAGTACTGTCACGCCCCGGATTACACGTTTTTCCAGGCACGCCGACAAATCCGCCTGTATACGAAGCGATAGCTGTATCTGTAAATAAAACAAAATACAACCACAAGGTAATGAGCTGTTAAACAGAAAACATATATATATAAAAATCTCGAGAGGTTCAAGTACATACAAAATGTCTACAACAACACTCGCTCCAGCGAGCACCCCGACAACAACCATATGTACAAAAATACCCCAAAACTACCTGTGGAAGGTACTCCTCTAGCTCCGTAACTCGTCTGGAAGGAATCTAGCTCACAACTCCCTTCCCACGATCAGTATCAGGAACAGCAGCAGCCGAAGAAGAAGGCTCTGCAAAAAGAGGTCAGCAACTGGGTGTGAGAACTACTGCAAAAAGAAGTAGTTCTCAGTAGGTACCACTACCGACCTCAACGGCTCACCCCGTAAGTCTACAGAAGTAAGCAGGAAGATAGTAATGGAAGCTGGAACAACTCTACAGCTATATGCCACTATACTATCACTAACCAACACTAGCTATCTGTAGAAAAATGCAAACTCTGACCCAATCTTACTAGGGACTGTGAACACACCCGTCCCGCCTGTTGAAGCTATATTAACTACCTGTCACGCCCCGGGGCCGATTTTAAAAGCCATTACCATTTTGAAATCTCAGAGTCGCGGAAGATGTGCCATTTTTATTTTTTTTTTCCAACCTGGCCCACGTGACGTACAGACCCGCCACAAATACAAAGTTCATCTGTTCACTCGGACAGATTCTCCTTTGTATTTGTACGGCGTACCAACGGATACAACAGGATCACAACCACAACCTACATTTACCAATCAGCAACCAATTCATGATATGCATTTTCATACAGCTAACAATCCTTAGAGATGATGCATGCCTCTAAACACTCCTTAGACGCTGGATGATGCAATGCACAGTACAACAATCATCCTATTTAAAAGTGCTCCCCACACGGAAGCTTTTGTTTTTAAAATCTAATTCATTCATACATGAAAATCATTCAAAAATCTTTTGAAAACTGTTTTCCACACGAAAAACTCTATTGAAAACTGAACTATCTCGAGGGTAGAAAACCACGATCGTAATCTCATAAAACAAATACGAGATCCACAGATACAAACATCCCAAAACTGAAGATCCATAAACCAAATCACAATCCACAATCCAAAATTCAACCAGCTCACAACATTCAAACATCAATAATCATCTAAATGAACCATATAAACAACTAAGGCTATAACAACAAATAGTAAGGATAAAAACTAAATCGATAACTGGGTCGGAAGCTCTATCGACCGCTACGAACGTACCTCACGGTCTTCGTCCCAAATCTCATCGCCTGCAATACCTGAAAAATAGTGGGAGGTAAACATGTAAACATGTCTCCCTCCCAGTGGGTACCGCAAGCCGATGAAGGCGAGGATACTCACAGGATCAGGAAGAGCTAAACAAACAGTACGGGTCAGTAGAAAATACAGTACAATAATAATGAATGAAAGAGACATATATATGAAAAAGTACGATACCGCTAGCAATGAAACCAACTGAGTGTATACATGTAATAAAGACTATAGTAGCAAGACAATGTAACAAAGAACTACAAGCAGTATGCATCAACCATATTACTATATACACACCGACAAGTATCCAACATACCCAATCTAAACGCGCCGTGTCGGTCTAAGACCTCAGCAAAAAGCCACAACTGCTCGCACCTGGCATGTAACCTAGCATAAAGAGAACACGCTGCGCCACGGTCGGATGTACGACCACTTTTCCGAAAAAGAACCCACCCTGCGGTGGATCAGACCGCCGGTACGAAATGCCCGAGCTGTGGCGATCAATGAAGATATGATCAATAGCAAACTCCGGCAACCAGCCGACAATGCCACCGCCTCGGGGCAAACCGACCAATAGGTCATCAACTATATAGAAGCACAAGAACCGACTACTCAGGTCAACTAAGAGGAACCACCAACATCCTACGAAGGATACAAGCACTGACTACTAATGTCAACTAACATATATGCACGACGAACCGATGAATAGGTCACCAGAGTATATCAATAGATCGATTATACCGTCGCACTAGCCGACAATCCAACCCTCAGGTACACCGACTCATAGGTCATCAAAACAACAGGACTCACGAAGCGACGACTAGGTCACAAATAGCCAAATAGTGGAACTGTGTAAACTATAATCATCCGCGTCGTGCTAACCGACAATCCCACCCCTTAGGGTATACCGACCTCAGGGTCATCGAACGATGTACGAAACCGACCATCAGGTCATCGAAACGAAGTACGAGAACCGACCAACCAGGTCAACAGATACGGAATGCAACAACCGACCAACTAAGTCAACAGATACTGAAGCAACAACAGACAACTAGTCAACAGATACGCATATAGATAGAACTGCTCTACTCCTACTCAGGATACTAAGTATGCAAACAACGAGTAGTGTATAACGAATAAACAATGGTGTAAGGCTCAATATTCTATGCGTAGTAACAACATAAGAGTAAGTTAAGAAACCATCACAACGTGCACCACTGTACCGACATCGTTCGAAGTCACCTGTAAAGATGTCGCGTCTGTCGCCTGACTGCAAAAAGATGTCGACAGGACCTATAAAGGTCCACACGGGTTAGTATCTAACCCACAACTAATAACCACAGTATCCACAACCCCAAAACAATTTCACGAAGATCGGTTTCCCAATACCGATTACCGCAACTTCACCGAAGAGTCCGAAAACCAACCGGACGCCGTCGGACCCCTAAGTGTCCCGAAACTCACCGACTCGTGCACGAGTCGCCTGCTGCCCCCAAAACACTCCAATTTGGATGTTTAGCAGCAAAACACAAGATAATCACCACTACACAATTATTGGCGGATAATTATAATACGAATCGATTCCCGAAAGTGTCTATTTCGACACCGGAACCCATCTGTCGCTCACGCATCATCACCGAACCACAAAAATAATGATGGTGACTAGCCAACAAGGCTCACAACCACAACACAAGACAACCAAACCACTCGGAAAATCCGAACCGAAACGCGTTCTTTCGAGCGAATTTCGCCGAAAAACGCCGCCCGAAATCGACTCTTCGATTTCCGCAAAAGCTAACGGTCATGGCAATCAGTCCAGAGTCACACACTCATACACACTGTCCACAGTAGGCACAAGAGCACAAATGCATAAAGACCTCATTTACATAAAATACCTATTATTTTATGTAAATTGAGCGATCAAGTGGCTTCGTCACGGTAAACCGAGGACTCCAAAGGTCCACAGAGACACGTACTATGATAGATCTCGACGTACGGAGTCATGCTCACGATCCGGACATAACGGCTCGCTGTGGGAAGCGCGTAGCAACCCGAAGGTTCAGCGAACAGCGCGCACCACGGAAAAACGCACCGAACGGACTAACCGGGCACTGCTGATCCAAAAAAGGTGAGCACTGTGATCAGCACTGACCAGCGGTCACGTGCTCACTCCGGAGGCATGGAACTGTCACGCCACGAGACCGCTCCCAATTTGTCCGGTTCGGGCACGCCGACAGACCGCCGAACGGCCCGGGTTTCCCGTACGCGGACAGAGTCTCCCCTGTCGTTCTAGCGTCGCAATCAAACAATGTACATTACATAGGTTCCAATCAGGACAGATATCAATCATGATTGCGTAAGGAAGTATCAAACAACATAAAACACATCCATGTTATTACAACATTCACATTAATTCATTTACTTACATCACACTTTATATATTACATTAACTTCCAAATACAATCTAAGTTATTCACAGTTAATACATTTTATTCCTTTCATTTCTATACCCCTAAGTTACGCCGATGGGGTATCTAGCTGCTGTCTCCTGGGGGTAGGGCGCTATCTATGGAGCTACGCCCTTGCCTCGCGCCGCGGCCGCCGCTCATTGTCGACCTGTAAAACCCCAAAACAACGGGGGTGAGAACAAACTCCATGGTTCCCAGTGGGTACCACCCAGGAGGAGCTCGACCAACAGCGTCCAAGGAGCAAATACAAGTTAGCTCCAATAAACAGATAGATATGTATATCATAAACATGCAACTAACTTTACTTGCTTTGCCTCACACGCTGCAATGATGTCACATATAAGCAGGAATATATGCAACAACTATAGAATTATTGATTCTACAAATCAATCATCCGCTAATCCTAGCCATCGTCACGCCAACCTAAGGTTTTACTACCTGTATAGTTAATCACATTTACACTACCCTCAGGTCATCTTACCTTATTCCAAGCTGACCACCCGACTGGCCCCTTCGAGCAATCAATCAGGCGATTAATCCAGCTCATGCCCCGCTTCGAGGTGAAGGATTCGTCGCATGCGACCTCAGCACTGCAATGCCAAGAACTACATCGGCCCAACGGTCCGCCGAAGGTCCGTGCACCGTGGTCAGGAGTCGTTAGTGGAAGAGGAAACATAGCCCGTGACACCCATAGCCTAAATCCCGCGATAGGCGAGAGGAACTGCCGTACACCTAGCAGCCTTTGTTCTTGCTTACCATGAATCCTCAAGTTTTCTTCCGGTGGCGAAGGAACATACGCGCATACACCCCGTCCAAGAACTATTGAGTCACATAGTATGGGATTCCGGAATCGCTTTCACAAGTCAAGGTCCATATCCAACCCTAACTATTGACCCTATCTAGGTCCAATGCATTTCACTAGGTCAACAGACTCTAGGTCTAATGCCTCGATTTACAACCTAAGTTTACCTTAACTTAGGTTATGTTCTCAACGTCTATTGTCTTAACACAAGGTAAATTGCCACAACCCTTAAGACTCCCGACTCCCTAGTTCAAACAACACTAGAAGTTCAATGTCATCTAGGTTCGACGCTAGGTTTATTAACACTAGGTTAATGCCACTGTCCGATTCTACTTATACCTATTTTGTCATACGAAGTCCCACTATGCACATCATCTATACTACATCGGCTCACATGATGTTTACATGCACCTAGCATAACATTCCAAAATGCATCACATACATATCACTTGCATATCACTAGCAATGTATTCTAATATCATATCATTAGCATGGACTACATTAGCTTCTGCATCATCATTATTAACACATATTACATTTATATTCATCAACGTGGATTCTAATCATCATTAGACATAAAGACGAACCTAGTCTCTCGTAAACACAACCGCCCCACCTTAATCTCACGTCCCGATTGCTTCGACTACTTGGCAATCGCCTCCCGCGGCACCGGACGCCGTTCGGCTCGAACTCTTGCGCTGACCACCCGAACGGCCACAATCCGTGATCCGTCTATTCTGGAGTTTATTCCACGGACAGCCACATCTCCCGGATCCGCTTTCATTTTTTTGGAGGCTTATCTCGTGCTGCGGCTATTCTGTAACAAAACAGACCATGTTTCTTAATAATTTCGCGTACGCTCGGTCGATTGTCGAACCGAGCGCCCAACGCGTTCAGCTATACTACCAATTAGGTTACAGAGGCTTTACTCCAAACATCATTATAATGACAATAAAATATATAAAATTTCAAAATACATCAAAACTCAAAATTTCAAATCAAAAATAATTTAACGATTCAAAACCATAAGATGTAAGTTGATGAAAAATGATTTTAGAATTTCAACAAAATTGACACCAAATTTGTCGTAACACGTTCAAATAGAGATTTAACCATATGATACCGGGGTGGCTCTTTGAGCATCTTTTCAAACTACACCTTATTATCCGAAAATTCTAAAATATTTTTTTTCTTTCAACATTGTTGCTTTTCAATTAAATCTTCATGTGGTAGCTTACACACTTGCCGGACTGACCGGGGGTAGTAGCTCTTTCCTACATGTGGTGGTAGTTTTCACACTCCTTTTGGATGTAACTCTTTCCACATCTTTTTAAACTATGGATTTCTTTTCTCCTTTTTTTTTTAAAACAATTTCAACTCCCCCTAAATTAGACAATCTCACAATTGAAAATATGTTGACGAATTTTAGTCATTAGAGAATACCCATTCATCATATCAACACTCACAACCAAGATGAATTAATCACCTAAAAATCAATTTGATTCAAATTTTGATGAATTTATGCATAAAGAAATCATATATAATTTATCGTCAAATAATAAAAGTGAGTAAAAAGCGATAATTAATATGAATTAACTTAATATGATTGTGAAATTAAATCCAGTTTACGCGACATAAAAGAAATTTTTTTTTTCAAATAATGATTCTCAAATCATCTTCCTTTCTCAAACATTTGAATCCAAATACCTTTCCTCAAAATGATTTTTAACCAAACAAAATTCAAACACCAAAATATTCAAACATGTAATGGCAATGAATAAATTAAACAACAAGCACCAATCAAAGCATTACACTAAAGATCAAAAATGACTAAGAACAAGGAGCAAGGAAAGATATCACCTTTTCGGATCCAAACTTGTCGATCGTTGGTTTTCTGACTTGTCGACATTAGGTTGCCGTTTTTCAGACTTTGATCACTTGTTGGTGTTTCTTCTTCGTGAGGCTTAGGTTGAATTTGTCGTTGAGGTTGATGCACGCCGTTTTGCCCAGCGAACTTGCGATGTCATTAGAAGACCGGTTCGCTTGTGGCTTAGGTAGGATCCGATTCTTTTGAACCAGCTCGATTCATGATTTTGCTTTTGATTCCGAGGAGAAGTCGAGTTTAGAATGCCACTGACGATTAGAAGTTGCATTGTTTCTTCTTGTCTTTGTTTGGGATATTCCTTTGATGTGTCCTTCGAATGCCACATGTATGACACACCTTGCCTTTTAAAGTTGTTGAGACTTTAGATGTTGCCGTCTGATCCTTCTCAACATATGTCCGTTCATATCCAAGGCCAATTTGTCCGTTTGACCAATCCAAGCATTTTGTCCAACTTCTTTGATCCCGAAGAAAATTGTGAAGATCGGATTGAGTTGACGAACTTGGTTGATCAAGACTTAGATTGGACTTGTGCGATTCATAGAAATTGATGCTCCAAAAATCCAATCTGTCATTGAGGATTTGATCGTTGATTCGCATCACTAAGCTTCTGGTTCGATTATCTCAAACTTGAATCTTTTCCTCCTCAGAACCTTATTCAAATTCTTTACATTGTTGTTTTCCTCCTCAAGTTCCAACAAACGACGTCTCAACTTCTTGTTGAGTTTAGCCATTTTCTTGATTCAAGAAGAGATTGATTGTACGCTTCGCTAGTCGTCGTCGTTTGATTCCTCTTCACTTTCGCCATGTTGCTCGATGAATCATGTAAGAAAAGAGAAATATTGAGTTAGTAAACAAAAGAGATAAACACACAACATTCGACGAGGAGCATTCGGCAATTAAGAGCAATTTGATCATTCTTTTCTTCGTCACTCGAGCTTGAGTCACTTGAAGTTGAGTCATCCCACGTCTTTTGTTGCATTGCCTCTTAGTATATGATTTCTTGAGGGACAATCCGAAGCATGTGACGTAGCCTTTGCACTTGAAGCATTGGATCTCCGCCTTCAAAGACATCCTTATTTCGAAGCCTTTGCACGTTCTTCTCCTTAAATGTAGACGATGAAGATTAGACATGAAGCCTATGTCCGATCTATTCTTCTTCGGAAATTTCGACGAAACTTCTTTCGTGAGGACGCTAATTGATGTTCATAATCCGCAATTGATAACTCATCGTCAGAACTCCGAGTCTCGTCCTTCTCCTTTGTAGATTTCAATGCAACCCCTGTTGCTTTTAGAGAAAGACTTGGAAGAAGATTGATTAGTAGGAAAAGTATCTCATATGTTTGTAAAGACCTACTAATTCCCTACTTTCATCTCGTCCGGATGTTTGACTGTTTCGATCGCGGCTACTTTAGCCCGAACGTTCGGCGAAGAGTGCGAAGGATTTTCCTACAACCTTTGAATCCGGGATTTCTCTCCCAGTTACACATGTGTTCACAACATCTTGTAGACGTGTATAGTACTCGGTAAAGTCTCATTTTCGTCCATAGAAATTGAATCAAACTTGCTAGTTAGCATTGCCAATTTTTTGGACCTTTACTAAGGCTGTTCGTTCATGCGTAACTTGTAAGTATCCAAATTTTCTTTTGCCGTTTCGCAGCGAAACACGAGTAAACTCGCGTTTGAGACAATGCATTAATAAAGCGTTTATGCCTTGCCGTTTAAACGAAGATGTCTCGTTTTCTTCTTTTGTCCACTTGTTCGTGTTTTGTCTTTTCAACATATCGACCTTTCTATCGGATGTTTCACCCAAATTCAATAGATTGCCAACTCGCTATATCGATAGCAATTAGAAAGCTCTCAGCGAACTTTCAATAGCATAATTTCGTGCCGTCGAAGAGCGGAGTCGATTGATGTTACCACCTTCGGCCATTAGATAGCAATTTATCTGATCCCTCTGATACCAATTGAAAGTTTTGAATAGCCCAAGGATTATCTAATGTATCTATCACAGAGGGGGGTGAATAGGTGAAGGCCAAAAAACACAAATCTCGATACAATAAAAATAAATGCGAAAATAAAAAGCACACCGAGATTTACGTGGAAAATCCAACGTCGGAGTAAAAAAAACCCACGGGACACACACGCAAAAATCCACTAAGAAAAAGATTACAAGGGATTACCGATCCACGGACTCAAACATCTCTATCCGAGATCTCGCGCCACACAACGTGGGTTGTCCACGCCCCACGTCCGATTCCACGAACGCCACGTCCCGAATCCACGAAACGTCACCACTTCAATCCAAGCCTCATCACGTGAATCCACGACGCCCTCATCGAATCCGCAGAGCTCACGATCCGAACCCGAACCGTCTTCGTTCAAAGGTAAGGATAGCGCCGAATCCACGACGCCGTTCATGAAGAGCAGATCATGTGTAGGTGATCCTTCGCTTGAGTATCGTAGAAAACCAGGGAATAGAACTCCAGCGAAGGGTGATCAAATCGACATATTAATATCAATTTCAATATCTCGATTTGATCTAAAAGAGCTTTTTGTAGAAAATAGGTTATAAGATGAACTCCGCTCTAGGGTTTTCTCAACATGTATTCTTTTGATGCTTGATATTAGAGAAGCCCAATATGCTTATTTATAGACTTTAGAATCAATTGGAGTCGAGTTAGAAAGTTTTTTCCAAACAGCACTTGTACCGGAACAAGGAATTGTCCAGGGTACACAATGACGGAAGATTTTTCTGCGAAACTCCTGTACCCTGGATAGGCTGTGCTTGTTCCGGAACAGGGCTTGTACCGGTACGCATGAAGCTTGTACCGGAACAACCATCAAACTTCTGCCAACGTTGATGGCTGTACCCTAGACAGAAAACCTTGTACCGGAACAACTCATCAAACTTTCTGAGCGCATACAGTGATCGCTGACCCTTGCAGAAAACCCTTGTACCGGTACAGCAATGCAATTTTCGCTGAAAATGCATTGTTTTGGATTTTACAAACTCTTAGAAACTTTCTAACCAATTATAACTTAAAAACATGATTCTAAGATCTATAATTAAGTATGAATCACCATAAACAAGATTTAAAGCTTACCTACGCATCGTGATTCATGTTTTACGTGTTTTGCGTCCTTTCCGATTCTTCGAAGTCTTGGATTCTTCGATCTTCAATACTCCGCTCCGAACTTCTTCAAGATTCCGACTCGACCCACGAAACTTGCCAACACATAGGACCTAACATCTTCTACTAACTCGACCACTTGGGGCAGCCCTGGGTTAAACTTTGATTCGGGCATGATAGTTTCCTAGAAGTCCAACACCCCATATGTGCAGTTGATCCGCGATATAGGGAGAGTTCGCCTCTGCTCTTCAATATCACAATCATCATGGCTGACTCGTTGGACAAGAACATTTTCTCTCACTTCCACTCCCTAACCACCTACTTGAGTATCCCTCATACTCTTCAAGTTACTCGGAGCTCCACTCAGTTCAAAATGAAGGTTGCGAAATCAAAGATCGCAGGACATCAATTGCATTAGGTTTTAACCAAGCAACTCTCAGACCCCTACAGTCCTACAAGGTGACAACACACCGATCCGTGCCATCACTTGACAAATGAGGACCATAGCTTATGCCACGCCCCGAGACCGCCAATTTGGTCGGTTCGGGCACGTCAACAGACGCCGGACGGACAGCACCTCCCCTGTACGCCCAAGGCTCAACACAAATATCAACATGTATACAATTTGCGCAAGCAAAAACTTAGATATACATGGCTTGCACGAAGGCAAGCAGCAATCAAAGTGAAAGTTCTATAACTATCATCACATGTATCTTGATTACATGAAATCAAATACAAGCATATTATGATTTACATCAATTTTACAAGGTACATCACATATCCTCAAATCATATGTCATTTATACATTTCATACATTGTCATCCTATTACACCTTTCATCACATCCAAAAGATGAACATGAGTACCACTAATGCACGGGTGTCTGCTTTCTAGGGCGCTATGCCATTGCCGCGATCCTCAACCTCCTCGCTCGGACCCGGATCTAAAAAATGGTGGGGTGAGAACTACAAGAAAGTTCCCAGTGGGTTCGGCCGCTAACCCCGCCGACTTTCCCACTAGGTCTAACCAGGCATAAGTAGAAGAAATAACAGATAGATAGATAGATAGATAGCCATTTCTAATCAAATGCAGCTAATATGCCTGAATAAGAATGCTAACCAATATATATGATGCTCATGATGCATGCAAATTGCCATTCTCGAAATCCAATCCTTTCGGCTAACCCGTAGGTTTCGCCCCAAAGCTCACCAACTCAAATCCCTACTATCGGGGAGATACTCGCTACGACCCGACGGGACCGTCTTCTGGGGAGATACTTGCTACAACCCAGTGATGACTACTCCGAAACTCATCGCTCAAGGGGGAGCTACCGCCCTCAAGCACAAGACTTATAGGTAAATATGATCCAATCCACAACTATGAGAATGCCATGTCCACTAATGCCACAACACACAAAGTATTCCATTCTCTAGCATTCAATACCATAAGGTGCTATTTCAATTATTTGTCATAATGTCGTCATGTTTTTCACCTTGCCTAGGTTCATGTCTCAATTCATACATCTATAGGGTTCATAATTGTCCAATGTCTCATTACCAACTCATATGCATCTTTATACTAAAAGCATGCAAGAAATATTCACTTGTTATCATTTAACCCTACAATGCATGAATCTTACATATAAACATACATGCTCAATAGGTGACATTAGACATAAAGAAAAATCCAACTATTTCGGATAGCACCACCCACCACGTAGGGTCGCTAGGGTGCTAGAATTCGAGTTTCACAATTTATAGTCGCCGCTTTCCCCCGACTCACGGCAAACGAAGCCGAAATGGAATTTTTCCTCGATTTCTTGATGTAGACTTATCGGAATCCCGATCCGAGTTTCCCAATGCGTCGGTTTATCCACCAATTAGGGTTACAAGAGATCAAACCCTAATTAGATCTCATATTTATCAAAACCCTAAATTTGATCCTAGGATTTCTATTATTGCCAAATACCCACTAATACATGGTGATTCATGAGTAAATCCACCATAGTAACTTCTAGATACCATAACTAGAAGAGATTAACCAAAACCCTAGCTTACAACCACAAGAACTCACCTCAAGTTCTAGCTTTTCTCCTCAATTTCTTGCACAAGAGTTAGCTTCACTCCTAAGCAAGCTTCTTCTCCACCAAACCCTTCTCTTGGAGCAAACCCTAGAGAGAGGAAGAGAGAAAGAGAGAGAAGAAAGTGTGAGAAGTTTCTAGAGAGAGAAAGAGCTTTTCTTTTCTTTGGTTCTCAAATGAGGAAAATGAGAACTAGGGCTTCAAACCCATATAACCAGCTCCCCCATGGACAATTGCAACAAAGCCCCTCACCAAAATGACATTTTGGACCAACCCACCATTCTGCGGGTACGGGGTCCGGACCTTGCACTCAGGGTCCGGACCCCGAAAGCATTTCCAGCACGAAACAGCTTGGAAATTTTCCAGCTTGCTCTCCAAGGTCCAATCACCCTTCCAAAGTATTCCGAAGCACTCGGAACAACTAACAGACCTCACTCATTTGATTAACCATACCAGCATTGCACTAATCCCAAAAAAGAAGCAACCCATGGATATCGGCGACTTCTGACCTATTTGCTTGTGTAATATAATCTACAAATGTTTGGCCAAAATCTTAGCAAATAGATTAAAACCATTGCTCTCATCCTTAATTGTCGAAAAATAATATACTTTCGTACCTGAGCGAAACATCGTTGATAAACAATATACTTTCGTACCTGAGCGAAACATCGTTGATAATTACCTGATTGTTCAAGTGATCTTGCACTTTTTCAAGACTATATGAGGAGACAACCAGATGCCTTTGCTACCAATGTAGATCTGACTAAGTCATATAATCGACTCAATTGGGTTTTTATATAGAAGATGCTTCAAAGTTATGGTTTTTCGTAGAAGCTGTGTGCGATGATCAGGTGGTGCATCACAACCATCCGCTTCTCAGTACTTGTGAATAATAAGATTGGAGAATGCTTCTCCCCACTAGGAGCATAAGGCAAGAATGCCCTCTCTCACCTTATATTTTTATCTTATCTACTAATGCCCTGTCGCTTTTGATTAGTGATTTTATTCATTCTAGCTATATCAATGGACTCAAACTCTTGCTTTCGGGCCTTGTGCTCTTGCACATCATTTTGTGGATGACCTATTTATTTTCAGGAGAGCGACCAATGTAGAAGCAATTTAACTAAGAGAAATCCTATCAAATTTTTGCACGATCTTCGGGAAAGAGGTAAATTAATTGTCATAAATCATCACTCATCTTTAGCAAGTGTACCTCCTTGGACTTCCGCTCTATTATCCAAAACACCTTCAACATATCGACACATCAGAGGAGTGGTCGTTATCTAGGCAATCCCTTATTTCTGGAAAGATCCCTCTTACATACTTTCACTTTCATTATTGAGAAGCTTTATTCATGATTGGTAGGTTGAAAAGCCTATTGCCTATCGCACGCGGGTCGCCTAACCCTAATCCCATTAATACTTTCTGCAATCCCGAGATATTTCTGTGCTTCACCACTCTTCCGGCGAAGTTCCTACATCGCATCGACAACATTATAAGAGACTTTTGGTGGGAATTCAAACTTGAAATACGACATTTCTATCCAAACACTTGGACGAAACTAATTTACAGCAGGAACATCAAAGGGTTAGACCTTCCCTCCATGTGTAGTGCCTCTGAGCTTTGGATAGAATTGGCTTTAGTGTTAGTGACTGGTCGACACATCTGGAGAGTGTCGGATTGAGTCGGAGTTGTTTCTGCTCGAAATAGATGCAGAAATGGACTCGGTGCACTCAATTAAGCAAAACTGGAGTTTTGCGAGATTCAGGCATCCAGAACTGGTTTTGGGTCGCCCAGAAGTTGAGTGCAGAACTGAGCAGAACTGGAAGCCAATTCGGGTCCATGTTTCGGGCGCCTGGATGTGGGTCCGAAAGGTCACCTCGTGAGTATCGTTTGCTCTGACACGTGGCTGGTGGTTGGTGAGGTCCGCCGGAGCCGGTTATAGGCGCAGCACACCACGGCGATGGAACCGAAGCGTAGCTGTAGTGCAGCCAGGAAGATTCGGACTCCCAGAAACAGGTTTTGGGCGCCCGAAAGTGGGAATTTCTGCAGGGGTACCAACTTTGCAGCAATTGTTCCTGAGGCTTTTTGGACGCTTCCAGCACACTATAAATAGGGGGAACTCGACCCTCGTGATCTCTTTTCTCCCTCTCTTCACAGTGAAGGCTTAGAATTGCATCTAACACCTCAAATTATGCCAATTTCTCCAAATTGCTTACTCTCTACATTGAGGAGTGCTGTTCTAGCAGTTTTCAAGCAGCGACCGTCGGCGTTTCGGCTCGTGTGCGATGTAGGAAGCTCCGTTTTCCACAAAACTTGGTTTGTTGGATTTTAGACTTCAAGAGGAATCCGTGGAGCCCAATTTGACAGATTTTGGTTGAGGTTAGCTTGGTCGATTTTGGGTTTTTCTTTGCTGCTGATGTTTTGGTCCTGAAATTGAGTTTCTTTGGTTGTGATGGACCAATTCGTGTAGAGAGCTGGAATTTCGATTAGTGGAAGTTGTGCCATCATTTCCCTACTGATTTGGAGGGTGTTCTTCATCTGAATTGAGAATTTGGGGATTGATAGGTGAGTTTTGATATTGGAGTTGTTGGTTTAAGCTTAGGTGCTGAAATTTGGGGTTATTGATGCAACTTTGATGGTTTTGTGTTCAGATCTTCGGAGAATGTTGAGTTTGGATCAGAGGGTGATATTCCATCTTGGTTTACTGGTTTTGGGACCTTGCTACACCTGATTTGGGATGTGAAAGGTGAAGTTAGTATTGTATTTGAGGAAAAGTTAAGCTTAAGTGCTGAATTTCGTAAGTTTGATGGAATTATAGTATTCTCGATGTGTAGAGCCTTGGAGAAGTATTGTTGCTGTTGCAGCGTGATCTCGGCTGAACCTCCTGGTGTTTTTGGGACCTTTTTGCTGCCGTGGAATTGCTTTGAAGGTGGGTTTATCATCGGTTTTGCGTCCTAAGTATGTGCATAGTAGACATATATAATTTCGGCTTTGATATATCATGTTTAGCTCTAGTTCATTGATTAGCATATTAAATGAAATCTGAATTTGGAGCATGCTGTAGTAATCAGATAAATTATACATGTTGGACTTGGAATTTGACTTAGGAAAGAACCAGCGATTTAATCCGTCATATGCTTAAACTACCTGATTTAGCTCTAGGAGTCGGGATTTGTTTGTATCTCCGCAGTTTCAGCGCGATGGATACTCAAGGTAGTTTAGAATGCATTTACACTCGGACGAGATGCCGAGCTTGGGTAATATTTAACTGTAGGTTCTACACTGTCTTTTCTGCTCGCTCCTTAAACTTTTGTGCTTCGTATCCCCGCTGTTAGTGTGCATATTGATACTGAGATAGCTTCTGAAGCTGTTGTGCTTCGTATCCCCGCTATTAGTGCGCATTTGATACTCAGATAGTTTCGGGAGTTGTCGAGGATAGTATCCACACTGTTGTGTGCATCTGATACGCTGAAAGCTTAGGAGTTGTAGTAGATCTGTATCATCGCAGTTTGTTGGTGGTGGATACTCGGAATAGTGTAGAATGCAGTTACGCTCGTGCGGAGATGCCGAGCTCATTTTTACAGCAGTGTCTAGGCAGTTTCAGACTGTCGGGTGCCGTCGGGGTTGACGGTTGACCCAGATTGCAGGTTTTGCATCAGTTTGTGCTGAGCGCACGTGAGTTTTGGTTGTTAGACCAGTTGGACCCTGTTTACTTGATTATAGCCTGTGAGAGCCTGATTGAGCTGAGTAGAGATACGCTTCCATACTCTAGTAGTGTCCACGAGTGCCACTCCGGAGTCGGGCTTTGTGCGTTTGCGTTGTGTATTGTCCTGGTTGGACTTGCTCTCCACAGACTGATTAGTGTGGAGGTAGCATTTAGGATTCGACATGTGGAACGGGTGCGTTCACAGTCCCTGGGACAGGTGTATTCACAGTCCCTATGGATTTGGGTCTGAGGTTGCATTACTCTACAGATAGTGGCATATAGCTGTAGATTTGTTCCAGCTTTCTTTTCTATCACTGAGCTTAGATCTGTAGACTTAGTGGGTGAGCCGATGAGTTCGAGGGCGGTACCCACTAAGGACTACTTCATTTTGTAGTAGTTCTCACGCCCAGTTGTTACCCCTATTTTTGCAGAGTCGTCGCCTTCGGCTGCTGTTGTTGCTGATCTTGATCGTGGCAAGGGCGTCGCGAGTTAGAGCCCTTCCAGTCGAGTCGCAGAGCTAGAAGAACACCAGCTACAGGTAGTTGTAGTTTTTGGGTCTTTACATACAGTTGTTTTATCTCGCCAGAGCGAGTATTTGTATACCCTGGATGACATGTATGTATTGAACCATAGTTTTTATATATTCGGCTTATTTTCCTAGCTGCTCTATACTACTGTTTGTAGTATTGTATAATTACAGGTACTTCTACTTTTTCGCTTCGTATATAGGAGAAATACCATGTATACGGCGGGTCTGTTAGCGAGCCCGGAGAAACGAGTAATTCGGGGTGCTTCCCTCCATGAGTACTCTTAATAAAGCCCTAGAGTGTAGACTTGTATGGTCTTTTCTTATAAGGTTGAACTGCCTTTGTGCGCAAGTTCTGACCAGTAAATACATTAGCAATGATTTTCGAAGATATCCAAGTAGTACCGTGGCCTCGATTATCTAGCGTTTAATGTTACAATCTCGCAGCGTTATGGCGGTTACTATAGATCGATTCTTTGATTCGATTCCATAGACTATTTCATCGTCTGGGAGGCTCACCTTGTGATCCATTATCAACTTCATTAACAAACACCACCTCCCAAGCCAGATACATCGACGCTCAACACTCTGGGAAAGGGTTTGAAAAATTAAACATATCATGCCTTGTACTAGAATCTTTGCATGGTGCGAACTTGCAAATAATATTTTATCGATCAAATTAAGCTATTCTAGCCACAATATTACCGAACTATTTTGACGGCATGTGCCCTTTTATGCAATGCTAAATTGGAGAAAACCGAACATCTCTTCTCTCAATGTGAACCTGTCAAGAGAGTTTGTTTTGCATCTAACCTGGGTCTCCTCAATGCCAACCCAAATAGAGACCTATCTTATTGGTTGACTTTAATTCTAACAAGTAGGACAATGGAGGACCACAAAGCTTTCTACTTTCACCTGCTCTAGAGCATCTGGAAGGGTCGCAACGAAGTGGTATTCAAAGACTCCCAATTCTCCATTCCTAATATTATCGCAAGAGCTCGCATTTGGACCTCATTATATGCAAGTGAGTTTCAATCTAGAATCGTCACCCCGGATCCAATTTTGGTGTTGGTAGACTCGGACTCTTCATTGCAGGTCTGGGTAGATGGTAGCTGGAAAGGCGGCGATTTGGGTGGAATTGGTTTCCTCATCACTAACTAGCAAGGTGTTTGCCTATGCATTTCGGATTTTGTCGAAGCTATTCATGATGCACTATCAACTGAAATTGAAGCAGTGTCGAAAGCAGCAAATTCCTTTTGGGTACCTTCCCAGGAGAACGAATTCATATATTCTCGGACTCGGCATCGATTATTAAAGTGATCCACTTTAGGTCTGACCAATCCAAATCGATCACTTGGGATGTTAGAAGGAAGCTCAAAGTGCTTTAGTCCTTCATCGACGAATGTCATGCCTTCTCTTTTGGATGGAATCCTCGCTTCTCTAGGAATGCTACGCAAGTTGATCAAGTAGCTAATTGGGGCCTATCTAGCAAAAAATGTATTGTGTGATCCTTTTTTGAGAACTTTTTTAACTTTGTATCATCTTGTTTTGTTTAAATAAATGTTCACCCAAGTTTTAAATAAATTTTCACTCTCAGGCAATTTTCCTAAAATAAAATGACGTAAATGGGTCGAGCCAAGATATTGGTATAAGGGATATATAGGTCAATCCAAATCCAAAATATTCATTAAATGGATTAATCAGGTTAACCCATGTGACCCGTTTAATTGTTGAAATTATCTTTTTAACATAGTAATCTAAATAATAGTAGTGTAAGAGAAAAGTTTAAGAACAATTAAAACATCAAATATAATCAACACGATGGAGAAGAATGAGGCGTTTGGTATTTGACGAAAATATAATCAACATCGATCTTTGCTTCGCAGCTACATGTTGGGAAATTTGGTAAGAGCGAAACAGAAGAATCTTCGACAACCGCCAAGCTCGATACGATATCCTGGGAAGAACCATTCCGGAGACAGTATCTTTTTGGAATTCGGTCTTAGTTAGCTCAAACATTTAAGTTCATTCTTAATGTCTTATTGTGAGTCGATGTGTTCTCTTTTCTTCCTTTTCGATGTGGATGTGCTCTTTCTTTATACTTTGCACTTCCTGTCTTGTTGTCCCAACTGTAAAATAGGGTTTATCTCTGTTTAATCAAAAAAAAAAATTAAAACATCAAATAATATATAATTAAGATGTTGTATACATTATAACATAAGTGTACAAGTTTTTATTTTTATTTATTCATACTCTCTTACTGACAAAAGACATAGGTTTTGTATTAAATGGGCTTTTAGCGAATTAAGTGCATTACGCAAGTCAACCCTTATATGAACTAATTAATAAACAAGTTAAGAAGGTTGCTTGTTTCTGACTCAAACTCGATCATTTAAGCTAGTAGATCCAAACCCGCTAAATTTGTATTAGGCCATATCTAATTACGCAGATCGTGTCAAGAATTGCCACCCCTAGCTAGCACATTTGTTCATTGAAGCGAATGAACTAACTAGCAAATCTAGGGGTGAAAATGGTTCTACAATTATTTAATTGAATCCAAAATCGAAACCGATCGGAGGCAGATTTGAATGTCAAAAGTTCGCTATTTGCTCAGTTTCATATTCGAATGAATCCAAAATCGAAACCGATCGGAGGCGGATTCGAATGTCAAAGTTTGCTATTTGATCAGTTTCATATTTGAATTCAGTAATGATAACAAAAAAAAAATTCCCAACTCAAATTCGAATTCGGTTTTACATCAATGAAATACAGGTTTGAATTCGAATATGGATTTGAATATCATCATTCAAATATGTTTTAACCTGCAGGCTTAGCACTCAGTGAAAAGTAAAAACCATGCATATATGGTATGAAGGCAGTTCAAACCTTGGCTTTTGCTCTTAAATGTAAAGGCGTACTCCCGCCGACTAAGGAAGCAATTCATGTAAAGATTCTTATAGTAAATATATGGAAAACTGTTGGTCAAAGAATTTATTTAATGAAATTTCTAAAAAAGTACTTAAATAAAACAATTTTAAGATGTAAAATATTTATTTTGGACCTAATTAACATGCCTAATGATTTCTCATTGTAATTATTTTAAAACATCAAAATTTGGTTCATATCCGTATTCGTCCCTAATTCAAATTTGTTTCGATCAAATATAATTATAAAATTTAGTATCCATATCATATATGTATTCATTTTCGTATCAATTTTAGAGAGAGAGAGAGAGAGAGAGAGAGAGTATGCATGATAGTGGCACCTTCCTAGATAGCTCTTATCAAATTTTCTCTCTCAAGTCAAATTTGGAGCTTCACTTTCATGCAAGCTGTGGCACCCAATTGCGATAGGATAAAAAATTAATTTAAGCCCCAATACATGCATCTCCCCTCATACAGGAGATAGAGGAGATAAAATTGTACTCGATCATCCAAGGAAAAAGCCACCTTCATCATGAACTTCACTTTTCGAATTAAGCTTCCACTGAAATTAAAGTATTATACTTTCAAATATTGTCTACAATTCCTTCTGTGATATATAAGATATTGGCCTCATTGTTTGCATGCGCTGCATCACAGCACATTTTAGGCTAAGTCGTAAAACGTCGACCTCATGCATTTCAGTCTCCATCTCAATTACCCTATCACCGTACGTACATTTTGCCATCTAATTAACCTGCTAAGTAAAAATATAAGAAATAATTAATGAAAGAAATCTCATATATATCTTGCTAATACTATCAAATTAGTAGTTTATTAAACAATTTCATTTAAACTTATGATTCTCATGCATTAAATACGGCTAATTAACTTCGTCTACAAACTTATTTGTATAAAGCTTTTCAACTGATTTAATGATCATTAATTCCAAAATTTTTAGGCCTGTTTGAAACAGTGAGCGATAAAGTGCAAAGTTAAAATTAATATAATTTTCTATTATCAAATAATAATTGGCATGCGGACTAAAATACAAGAGGACTTTTTGAAATTTAGCTCAAATTAAGCTTGCGTAAACATTTTGTGCGCATAATTTATGAATGTAACTCGGGAATGAGAGGCCATGATATCATTTGGAATCTGGTATGATTTTGACAGAACAAAAATTGAAATTAAGGAAAATAGAGAAGTGGAAAAGATGAAGAGCAGATAAAATGAAAAAATTTAACCGTAATATATAAAGAAACTAGTTAATTTGTGGACGACTAATACATAGTAATAATATGTGGGTACGTAGGACTAATTAGAATTCTTTTGAGAGGAGTTGATTTTAAATTCTTTCTTTTAAAATTCAATAAAACTGTGATTGAATTGATGATTGATATATTTAAAATAATTTAGAGTACGTAAACTTAACTAGGAGGAATAAAAAAATGAAATTTTGACTTTTTTTTTTTTTACTGGTGTATCGATCGAGTGAAGAGAGACCTAACGATTTAAAATGAACAGGCTTACAAATTATAGTATAGAAGCTTCATGTTAAAAATAAAAGCCATTATTTTTTACCAAGAATAAAAATTGTTTTTTTTTTAACAAATTGTTAGCTTATTTGAATCATATTTAAGTTTTTAAATTTATGACTACAGTAATTCAATCGACCGTTAAAATAATTAGATTTGAAAACTGCCTAATGATGAACATTAAGATTCCATAAAATTTGGTTACTAAATTTTTGAATACATTATTAGGTTTTTTATGGTTGTATCGTCAAACCAAATTTATTAAAATTAATTTTGAGGAAAAAGATTTGATCCCAAATCCACTGAGAGGAATCCTAATTTATGCGTTATATGCAGCAAAAACAGTCACATCAAAACGTATTTTGATTTTCGTAGCTCTTGTATATTCGTCCCACTTTTTGATTACTTTCTTTTTTTCTTTTTTTTCTTTTTTTTTTGCACTCTTCATTTCACTCCACCGTTCTTTTTCTATTTTATCCCCCTCTCTAAGTAGAGCATTTATGTATGTACCCGCCAGAAGAGGGTGTATGCACCCAGCCACCTCATCCAAGAGCCAATAATAATTAGTCCGTATAGTTTTTTTTTTCAATGCTAAAATTTTTAAAAAATTTGAAACCCTAAAATTGTGGGGATGCAAAATGTAGAGTCTCAAATGAGGTGTACAGGTAGCATATCTCATATTTTAAATTAATATTTAGAATATTTTTTAAGTTGACCAGACTCGCCCAATTATCGACTCACTTGATTATCAAATATCATGAACGCAACCCACCAACTCAAATAGCCAACACTCAAACTAGGACAAACTACTTTGAGAATTATATAAAGATTACAACTTCATGTAAAAGCAGGAGAAATTATATCAAAGATATTTGCACCTTTTAGATTTGTGTATTGTAGTAGATCTTCTTAATGTGTGCGCACCTATATATGAAAGCACAGAAGGAGATTGTGACAATCTAGTGAAGGCAATAGATTAGAATGAAACGGCTAATCATATAAGAAGCCATTTTCTAGGTAGGTAGGTGATAACTGCTGGGTGTGTATGAAACTACCCTTTTAAAACACCATGCATGTAGAAAAAAAAAAAAAAAAAAACAAAAAAAGATGCAACAACCCTGATTGGTCCTAGGGTTACAGTACAACAACCAAGAGAACATGTGCAAGTTGTAAATGGTCCTCTCTCCCACACGCAGAGAATTATTGCCTAGACCTGGTCCACCATGTAAGTGATTAATTGCCAATCTTGTCTCTCCTAATCTTATCTAATACTTTGAACCAAATCACATAGCCAACTCATATTTTAAAGAAAAAATTATTATAAAAAATTATATAAAATTTTTAGTTGACTTTATTTCTAACAAAAACAAATGAAATAGGCAACTTGCAGCCCCTCTCTCAAAAGAAATAAATTAAAATAAAATAAAGTGCGAAAAATGCTTAATTAAGGGCGGTGATCTATTATTTGTTGACCTTTGTGGTATTTTAGACTATATATTGACAAATGAAAAGCTTTTACATTATGTGTGCCCACAAAATATCAGGGACTTCAAAATGCAGCATTTTAGAGGCCAGTAACAGTAGTATTCTATAAATCAAGCGTTGGACTATGAAAGGGATAGATGGTCCACGGTTGATATGGTGGAGCAGATCCAAGTAAAATTTGGCGGCCCTCTTCTTTCCATCATTTCATGTTGTTAAAGTAGCTAGCTGGTGGTCTACAAGGTTGTTGATAGTGTAGAAGACCTCTCTCTCTCTCTCTCTCTCTCTTCTTCATCAATTATCAATTAGGCCGGTCACGTGCTGGGCCATAGGGCAAATGGGAACAATTAATAAAGGGTATTGTGTGATAGGCTATCCATCACGTGCATGGCTGTAGGAATCCGACAAATTCTAGAATGCAACAGATATATTGGTGACGTGGCGTAACAAATCAATCAAATGTCTCATTTTAGGGTATATGTGCCATCATGATTGTAAAAAATAATTTTTATTGTACTTTTGTTTGAAAAGAAGGAATGTGATTGGCTTGTTATTAATGACGTGGTGTAAGTGTGAAAGTGTAGAATTCCGCATAGGAATCCTCCTATCAAAGCATAGGGGTGGAAACGAGCCGAGCTCGAGCAAGCTTACCTCGACTCAAATTCGGCTTGAAATTAATTTCGAGCCTAAATTTAAGCTCAAGCTTGGATTGAAATTAATTCGAGCCGAGCTCGAGCGAGCCTAATTTCGAGTCGAGCGAGCTCGAACCCTAAACGAGCCGCTTGAAATTCTCAACATTATACGATCAATAGTTTAATTTGTATAGAACATTATCTATAATTTGATACAAAAATATTTCTAATAGTTCAAAGTACAAAATAATTATATGAAATATAGTATTATAATATAAAAAAAAATAATTTATGAGTTGAATATCTAATCTCTTCAGCCTCACATGTCTTTTCTTCCGCCTTCAATCTCCATATTATTCATTTTCAGTTATGCAGTCAAAAATAAATAAATTATATAGATAAATATTGGATTAAA